>NC_061097.1:19232024-19397024 GCF_015104395.2 Macrobrachium nipponense | reverse complement strand
TCAGAGAACCTGCATTCGGTCCGCACTATTGCCCCTTATTTTCCGAAACATCAGAAGGATCTGTAACCCATTACACGTAACATTATAAAACTTGAAATGCAAGGGGCTACAAACATGAATGTGCATATATGTGCTTAGTCTTGAAAAAAAAATCTTGTACGTTAAGTGAACTATACGGAAATATAAAACTTCATATCAATAAATTTATCTAAATTACTCCTTACAGTGTCCTTAACGTTCAAAAATGTAATTAAATTTAAGTGATGACTGCATGAATGACAAAAGTTAACATAATATAAGACCCTTCCGACTTTATTATATATATATGGGTTTGGTTGCTAGACACTCGTTACACTAATAACGTAACTATTGTTAAAAGTTCGCAAAGCAAATGCACCGTACATATTGCAAACCTTACCTCAACAAATAGCCAGTCATTTAGGTCCATAATAAAGCAGTGACGAAGGTAGTGGTGATGATGGAAGCCTTCTGTAGAGCTCTTGAGTAGTAGGTGTTCAAGTCGATGACATTCATCCGTGAGAAATTACGACCAGAGCCACGGTCCTCAAATTAATTTGTGGCAGCCATTGCTTCTTGGCTGTAATAATTTTTCAAATCCGGAGAAGACTGTTCTGGTCCTGTAGCTTACGCTGAGCTCTCCGTACTGCCTTCTTCAGGTCGCTCGCTGCCGACAACGGTTTCTAAGCCTGGTGTTAGGTGGCGAACAACCTGGCAAACTTAAATATATGGTTCAGGAATGGCTCGTTACTTTTTAATTGTCCTAAGAGGTATTTAGGGATGCAAATAAAATGCATTTGCTTTTAATATAAAAAAAAAATAGCTATTCCTGAGCAAATATTAACATAAAAACCACAACCAAACTCTATACATATAATATGTAAAAAACAAAATGCGCACAAGTGTGCATTTTTCTACACTCCCACGAGGGGATTCAATTTTCTAAGAAAAATTGAATGGAAATATAGATAAATGATTACGCTAAATCATCCTCAAATAGTGTCTTTACCCTCTCTTTCCCAATTATTGCAGTTTGCCTCTTAGGTCTCTCCTTAACTACATCTTCCTTACTCTGCTTACCATCACATGTTGATTGTACCTTATCGCTAAATTTAGCCTCAAATTCCCTTTTGTAAAGTAATGGAATCAAAGAGGAAACGTGCCTTTTAGTTTCTTCCCTACTTTTTCCCTTGAGTACAGTTGCACCAGTTACTTCACCCAAAGAGTTCACTTTTATCTCTTTAACAATACCCATTGGAAAATTAGTAGGTTTGAGAAGGGGTTCTTTAATGAGAACAATGTCTCCAACTTCCAATAGCTTATGATTAACAGGTTGGTATCTACCTCGTTTATCAGTTGCTTGGTTCACAAGCTGCACAACAAACTCGTTATTATATATCTCTATTATACTTTCCCTAGCCTTTCGTAACTTTCTGTGACTGTCCTTCACATGGGCAATGGGAGATATATCAGGAACCCAAGTATCATCTGCCCTAGGTAAAGGATGTAAATGGGGAATAATATTTAAGGAATTTAATTCGTGTCCTTTAACTAAAATTTCTGGAGTTATAGGAGAGGGTACAGGTTCAGTCCCATCATTGCTTCGCAAATATTCTTTAAAGGCAATTGGACGGCGATTTACTAAATGTACAATATTTTGGACAGCAAAGTCAAAATCTAAATATTCTAGGACCATGTTCCGAACAGAACCTTCAATAAGCCTCTTAACCATCTTCACACACGATTCCACTAAAGAACCAAGTTCACTGTGACCTTTATAGTATTGCTGGAAACTCAAAGGTTTTATATTGTTTTCCCTGAAATAAGATAATGTGTCCTTATCATTCAGAAAGTTTTCAACAGTTCTAGCACCCGAAGTTAGCTGTGAACCTTGGTCACTTAAACAGAGTTCAGGTACCCCAAACTCGAAACAATGGAGCTGCAGTGCTCTCAAAAAGGAAATCTCTGAAAGGTCTACACATACCTTAAGATTTATGGCCCTCGACCATAAGCAAGTGATACATAATATCCAAACTTTTGATTTCTTACCCATCCAATATACCCAATAAGGTCCGAAATAATCTATGAAAATGTACCTGTAAGGTATGGTTGGAGGAGAAACCCTAAATTCCCTATATGGAGACTGGTTTAATTTTATAGTTCTACTGTTAAATCTACGGCAGTGAACACAAGCTTTCAAGACTTTCTTTACAGTAGAAAAACTACAAGGAATCCAAAACTGTTTCCTAGCCTCAGATAATGTAGCATATATTCCAGAATGAGCTAACTTAACATGAAATTTGTTTATGATTTCTTCGGTCAATTTACAGTTTTTTAGCCAAAGAATGGGGGAATTCATATTTATGGTCTCTCCACTTACAAAATTTACTTTTAACTCTTAGTAAACCAGATTTCTTATCAATGAATAAATTCAGTTGACTCACTACGTTGGGAATATCTCTAATTTGAGGGTTTCTTTCTCTGAAATATCTAAAAACTTCAGGAAAATTTTGCTGTTGATCATGCAAAATGATCATCTGCCATGCTTTCAAAGAAATTTCTTCATTACTGAAAACTTCAAAATGGTCATACTTGCCAGATTTGTTCTTCAATTTCAATTTGACATTGTTTATGAATGTCAGTACATATTTGTAGACAGAAATCAAATGAAGCCAACTGGAACTTGGAATTGTTGAATTTAAAATATCTCCCATCTCTGGCTCTGTCACACTCCTTATCTCACACTGGCCCTCTGAAACTTCAAGAACGTTGGTTAAAGGATTTGGGATTGTTACATCCAAATGGTCATCTTCCAAGATATCCTGAATGGTATCAGGTCCTGTGAAAAAATTTGATTTTATCAACCTCTTATAAGACAAGGGCCTGGTAGTACAATCTGCAGGATTTATCATACCTGTACAAAATTTGAAAGTCACAGGGACAGTTTCACATAAATTCTCGATTCTGTGCAACCTGTTCATAATAAAAATACTTAGTTTCCTTAATTTATCAAACCTATTTGTTCGAGAATTTAGCCAACTCAGTGCAACTGCACTATCTGAGAATACTACCAACTTTCTTATGTTAATGGGGGAGACACTCTCTGAACCACAGAGTTCTTTATAAATATCAACAACAGTTTCCGTACCAAGCACAAGAGACTGAAATTCAAGAGAAGGGATAGACTTTAGTTCTAACTGGCGCCCAATTATTCTATTTTTTGATAGAAGGAAACTTACCTCCTTTGTTCTCAAGTTCTTGATAAAGAGCACAACTCCATATATATGCTTGCTAGAATCACAAAAAGCAATCAGTTGGAAAGGATCATTTCTACGACCAACAAATCTCTTCACTGGAATTTCAGGAACACCATTCACTTGCTTGCAAATATTAGTCCACTCTCGTAATTCATTATCCGATAGAGTATCGTCCCATCCAACTTCTTTTCTGCACTGTAGCGAATGCATAAATAATCTAGCCCTGTTTAATAAGGGACCATAAAATGAAAACACATCAAAATTGGCTGCAATTGAACTTAAAATCTGTCTTTTGGTTGTTGCATCCTTATCAAGTACCAACTTACTTGTCGACAGAGTATCACTACTTCTGTCCCAGATCAACCCAAGCAATTTTACCTTTGTAGGAGTCTTTTCCTTACCTTCATCTATATGTTGCTGCAGAGAGTCATCATTAGTTATGAATTGCTGTAGTTCAAATTGATAGGGAGAAAATATACTTTTAAGTTTCTTATAGGCCCATTTCAACTTTTCAGCATCATTGGTTGTGAAAGCCAAGTTATCCATGTAAGCTAAGTTATATAACTTTCTTCAATTCCTTCACATCAATATTGTCACCTTGGACCTCTAACATCAAAATTTTATAAAGTGCTAACATTAATAAAGCTGGACTACATGGCAAACCAAATGGTAGTCTACAATGTTTATAAACAATTAAGGAATAGTCCTTTTTAGATACATTTCTATACCAATAAAAGAGTAACCTACTTTGATCTGAAGGCACCAATTTAATCATCAGAAATGCCTTTTTAATATCAAAACATATCAACTTTTCATTAAACCTTAACTGTAAAATAGAAGTTGAAATCTTCTTATTCAAACAAGGACCAGCAAAAATTGCTTGATTATGTGATAATGTTATAGGTTTACCTGGGTCAGATTCACACAAATTGGACAAAAATACATTACGACATTTTGTCGACTCATGGTCCATTCTGAACACTGGCATGTGAGGTAGAAAGCTATGTTGGGGGTTATCCTCCAAGAATTGCTCGAGGTTAGACACTCTCTCTATAATGCCTAGCTGTTCCTGTTCTTTAAAAACCTCATCAATCATATGTAAAGCATTATCCTTTTTACTAAATTTCTTAAAATTTGACTTTAATATTGCTTTTGACAAACTTTGATTCTTTCCAAGCAAATGAGCTACTTTCCCATTCCATAACAGAGGCATAACTAACCTTCCTTCACTATCTCTAAAGGTATTTTCTAAAGCAAATTCTACTACTTTCCTGTTCTCCTCCATAAAGTCTTCGTCGTACACTTTAGAATCACTGTTTAAAACAGTTTCTGCCTTTGAGGAAAGAATTTCTTCTGCTGCTTTCTCAAGTTCAGTTTCAACAATCTGACCCTTATCATTTAAAACAGAAATATTAACATAAGCAGGAAACTTAAATTTCTCTGCAGAGTCCAAGAACAATCCATCTGAATCGAAAATGCCGTCAACTTCAAGGGAACAATCACCATTTATACAAACTTCAGAAGAATGCTTTATCCTGTTTGGTAATAGAGCAAGATTCTGCTTATACCTCTCAATGTCACCTACTAGCATCACTCCTAAGGGTGAATCCAAGTAGACCGAGGGAAACACCTCAGAACTACCTCCAAACAGCACATCCTTCTGAGGTACTAAATGAGAGTTATCATTTCCCAAAAGCAATTTTATATCTTCAATTTTGTCCCTACATAGATGCAAAGTTTTGTCAGCTAATACATAGCCCTTATCTTTAAAGGCTTGAGCTACCTCAGATACACCTGGCAATACTAATTTCAAATTAATGGACTTTATGGCAATAGCAGTAAAACAATTTTCACTCAATTTGACCTTGTATACCACAGTAGCTAACGGCTTTGAAGAATTAATACCATTCACTACCAAAGAATAATTCGGATCAACCACTTCAAACTGCATACTCTTAGCCCAATCTTCCTCTACAAAAGTTACTTGACTCCCCGAATCCTTTATACCTCTATCCCCAGAGTCATTCAACGAAAAAGAAGGCATAGCAGTCACCGGGTTACAAGAGATTCTCAAAACTCCCAAATCAGACCAAGTTAGATTAGAAACAACAGAATTAGAGTTAGATTTCTCTTTACTATTCACCTTTACCTTTTGGTTACTTACTTCGGGGTTATCAGAATCACTTTTAGGGTTATTAGCATTACTTTTTGGGTCGTTACGAAATTTACAAAGATAGCTGAAATGCCACTTGTTACAATATCTACATTTACTGTTAAACTTAAACCTGCAATCTGAAGTTTTATGAGAATCATAAGTACAGTTGTACAACAATTCAACTGTTTTAGTTTTTCAATTTTACTCTGGAGTTACATATACCGAACACTTATAAATTGGGTGATCAACGTCTCCTTTATCATCTGCCAAACATAAAGAACATTCCTTAACTTTGGATTTCTCAACGCTACCATCAACAGCAGAAGCTAAACAACTTGACTTCGACACATCCTTTGAAACAACCTTTCTCTGAACATTATTTCCCTGTCTAACATTGAATTTCTTAGATATGTCTTTATATCTCTCTAAAGCAGTAAAGATATGTTCATCTATTTGCTGCAACGAGGGTTTATTTGAGCCAGTAATATGCATTAACTGATTCTTGAAACAGTCATTAAATCCATTCCATATGAAAAACTGTAAAACTATGTCTCTATCTATGTTTAAAGCCTCAAATTGATTACAAATAATTCTCATATTACTGATAAAGTCGTATGGATCACTCTGATAAGTCAACTTTAACTCCGATAACTGCTTAATAACACTGTATTGTTGAGACAAAGTATCTGCAAACGCTTTCTGTAATAATTTCTTAGCTTCTTCATACGAACGATTACTACAATCTAGAGAACTTACTAGTTTAAGCGAGTCACCTGAAAGCTGTCTCGTAAGAAGAGTAAATTTAACGTGAGTACTAAGATCATACTTATCTACAGTCGCTTCAAACTCTCGCAAAAACTTCGAAATATCCTCACCTTCCCTATTGGCAAATGTCGGTAAAGGTAGTTCAGGCAATTTAAGCTGTGAAATTTCAGGACGCGAACGATCCGAAGGAGACACCGTGGTCTTAAGGAGAGAAAGACACTTATTCAAACGATCGTCATAAACAAACCAAGTATCCATTTCCTCACTCACCAATTTATCGCTGTCCACGAATTCACCTGCGCTATCCCAAATTTCATTTAAAACCTCTTTATTCACTTTGTCAAGTTTTTCTTTAAGGTCCAACAATACATTCATATGCTCCTTAGCATCGCTTACAGACATCGAAGAAATAACATTTTCTATCAAATTACACTTCTTGGTAACTTGCTGCCTTACGGCTGCACGAGAACTACGCGAAATACTCTTTGGCGGCATCTTGCGAAAATTTAAATGAACTCTATAAAACTAAATATAAGGAAATATTTGAGAGTGCCGTGACTCTGGAACGTAACCTGCTCAAGGAATCTCAGCAAAAAAAATACTCAAGGCAATGGACCTCGCAACCAATCCCATCCTCGTCGCCATTTTCGAAAAGCAGTTACACAAAGAGCAATTTAACATAAAGGTAAAGCAAAAATATGTTATAAAAATTATTTTAATTTACAAAATAAACTGAAAAAACTAGACAATTGACAATAAGAATATGACTGGCGAATAGGATGATCCTGGTCGAGTTGCAAAACCTTTGTAAACTTAGCGTGGACGTTCTCGCTCTATCCGTCAGAGAACCTGCATTCGGTCCGCACTATTGCCCCTTATTTTCCGAAACATCAGAAGGATCTGTAACCCATTACACGTAACATTATAAAACTTGAAATGCAAGGGGCTACAAACATGAATGTGCATATATGTGCTTAGTCTTGAAAAAAATCTTGTACGTTAAGTGAACTATACGGAAATATAAAACTTCATATCAATAAATTTATCTAAATTACTCCTTACAGTGTCCTTAACGTTCAAAAATGTAATTAAATTTAAGTGATGACTGCATGAATGACAAAAGTTAACGTAATATAAGACCCTTCCGACTTTATTATATATATATATGGGTTTGGTTGCTAGACACTCGTTACACTAATAACGTAAATATTGTTAAAAGTTCGCAAAGCAAATGCACCGTACATATTGCAAACCTTACCTCAACAAATAGCCAGTCATTTAGGTCCATAATAAAGCAGTGACGAAGGTAGTGGTGATGATGGAAGCCTTCTGTAGAGCTCTTGAGTAGTAGGTGTTCAAGTCGATGACATTCATCCGTGAGAAATTACGACCAGAGCCACGGTCCTCAAATTAATTTGTGGCAGCCATTGCTTCTTGGCTGTAATAATTTTTCAAATCCGGAGAAGACTGTTCTGGTCCTGTAGCTTACGCTGAGCTCTCCGTACTGCCTTCTTCAGGTCGCTCGCTGCCGACAACGGTTTCTAAGCCTGGTGTTAGGTGGCGAACAACCTGGCAAACTTAAATATATGGTTCAGGAATGGCTCGTTACTTTTTAATTGTCCTAAGAGGTATTTAGGGATGCAAATAAAATGCATTTGCTTTTAATATAAAAAAATAGCTATTCCTGAGCAAATATTAACATAAAAACCACAACCAAACTCTATACATATAATATGTAAAAAACAAAATGCGCACAAGTGTGCATTTTTCTACAATATATATATATATATATATATATGTATATATATATATAAATATATATATGTATATATATACATATATGTGTGCATATATTTTATTTATATTTATATGTTCATACGTATATACATTTATATGAAATATATATATATCTATATATATATATCATATACTATACATATATTATGTGTGCATATATTTGTTTATATTTATATTTATATGCTCATACATATATACATTTATATGAAATTTTATATATATATATATATATATATATATATATATAGTATATATATATATACACACACATACACAGATAGAGAGAGAGAGATACATACACAAGACTTCCACTGAGTTTTGCTCTGGCAAGGCTTAGCAAGCCACCAGCACTGATCTATGCCAGAGCTTATTTTAGTAGGATGAGATCTTCGTGCTGAAAACTTACCCAATAGTAGCCGGAAAGAGCTGAACAGACCGAATCTCCCACCAGCTGACTCCTAATATTCTACTTAGAGCTTTCTTATCAAATTTGACAAAAGGTTTTTAGGTATGGAGACATTTTAACGCCGTGGCTAGTTTCGTCACAGGATGCAGATGGTGCTAGGCTAATCTGGATTTTAGTCTGATTTCCACACCTTTCTTTTTAACCCACCACATTGCTTGTTGTTTGATAATTAATCTTTGGCTAAATGTCTGAGAACTTCAATCCAAGTGATAATTTCTCTGTCTGAAGTTCTCGTCTTTCAAGTTCTCATTTCTCTGTATATATATATATATATATATATATATATATATATATATATATATATATATATATATACTGTGTGTGTGTGCGTGCGTGTGTGTGTATGTATGTTCTTTACCCAATTCAACCATCTCGCTTTTAACTTTTTTTTTACTCCTCTCACTAACCAGGAAAGTTCGAGATGAAAATAGCACATTAATTCATGACAATCATCTCGAGTAGGAGCTTATAAATGTCTCCCCCCCCAGTAACAGGAAAAAAAAAGGAAAAAAAAGAAAAAGGCCAAAAAAAAAAAAACTCTTTGGCATCAGTTAATGCTGAATCATCACCCAGCTGGTATTTTAACTATTTTAGATCCCTTATTTATTTTGTATATTTTTCTTCCGTAATTATTTTATAATATAGTATTAAAAATCATCTTGGTCATTACAGCTATACGTATAGAAGAATCTCATAATCACATGAGTTGCTAAAATGATGAAAAAAAATCCGCAATATTCTAAGTGTATATTATATATATTACATTATATATATAATATATATATATAATGTATAATATCTATATCTTATATATTATTATAATATTAAATATATTATATATTAATATTATGATATGTATATATAAATTATAATAAATAGTATATTATTACTATATATAGATATATAAGAGTATATATCTATATACAAATATATATATATATATATATTATATATATATAGCCTATGTATATAAACTACTGTTACTGTTATTATGTGATTTCTTTCAGCAAATGATGGCTGCAGATGAAAGTATGTTATCACTCAGTGCCATTTCCTTCCTTTAACTACTTTATATACCTATATACTTTGGCTCATCAAGAGCTTGTCGAACCCCCTACACACCGCCCCGCGCCAGTCTCCTTAATCAAGGATACTAAACGGGTATATTAATCCTTCTATATTCGAGGCTATTAACGTATATTTTTATTAGGAATTCATCCTCGATTTATCAGATAGGATGAAAGATATTAGGTATAACTATTCCCTCTCCTCTCTCTCTCTCTCTCTCTCTCTCTCTCTCTATACATCTACTGATTTGATTTTATTGATTTCATTTCAGATAGATTACTGTTACCAGTTAGCAAAGAAGCTGTGTTGTATCCAGGAAGAACTGCGTAAGTATTCAGTGTTTTTGCTTCCTCTCTCTCTCTGTTGTCATTAGTGGTAGTAGCATCAGCTAAGTAGCAGTGGTAGTCTTGGTGGAAGTAGTGCTATTGAATTCACATCAACCATGCATTTGATGTATAGGCCAGTCTCTTACGACGCCCCTGATTGACTGTTGATAAACCAAACAGGGGTGATATCCCTCAGGAGAGGTGGAACGTAGATCTTACCCATGTGAACTCTCGAGAGACTGAGAGTTTCCAGCCCTGTGACAGGCTTATCAACAGCCAATCAGGAGCGCCGTAAGGGACTAGCCTAGACGTCAAATGCACGGTTGATGTGAATCTACTATAGTTGTTCTTATTGTTGTTATAATATCAATAGTAGAAATAAATGACAAAACTTCGTGATAAGCTTTGATTAATAAGACGACCTTTCATTGCTGTTTACTGTCAGCTTGGCCGTGGAAAATTTAATCGTCAAATTATCTCAGGACTGAATTCTATAATAATCTGTTCAATTCAATTCAGTAATGAAGTACTTTTTATGATCTCTTTCCAGAGCAAATCTCCAGAGTCAGCCAGCAAGGAATCTCTCTCATGGGGGAAAAGAGAGGAGGTCCTTCTTGAGACGCGAGAGAAGGCTTTTTGTCAAATGGGACAGAGTGAATCCTTTTCTGCCTAGCGGGTAAAAATCCTCCAGGAGTCACCACCAGCTGGTAGCGAACTTCAGGATTTGAGGAACGAATGAATATCTTGTATTATTTATATGTACTACTTTCTTCAGGAATTTTTCGTCTGTTGGATTTGGAGTCACGTTTCTCACTTACGTATTATTTTTGCTTCGTCTTAATGGAACTTCCAACTTCTGAGGAACGGAAGGATCCCCACCTCTCAGGGCAAAGGGATGGTTGATAGTGGTTCTCGTTTATGAGATAATGTTAATAGGTACACTCTCGATTTCCCGGTTATCACAGCGGAGAGCCGTTAAGGATATGAAGTTATGCATCTTGATTGTCGTTTCTTTTCAATTTTTAACAGCAATTTCTTTAAATTATTAAAAAAATGTAAAAATGCGCAAGTAAATGAACTAAAATAGCCATATTGGTTATTTTAAATAAATATCGACAAGTCTTGCATGTAAGTTCCAGGTGTTTTGGGATGAAATACTTGTAGCGTTTTTTGGCAAGAATCTTCATATAGAGTTGCCAACTCGACTTTTATTGAAATATTTGGACAATGTTATGAAAAATATGATTTTTAAATTCGTACCTATTAGTATTCTCCAAAAAAATGAATGATAAAGGTAAAACATAGAGGCGGTTCACTAATGGAATGAAAATATATCTACAATTGTAAGATAATGCTGGAAAGGCGACAGAATCGTCCAGACTGGCAACTGTTCTCCAGTTCCAGAGCACCGAATTTAGGATTATGTGCAGTTTTTTCTTTATTTTCAAGGTTTTCTCCTACCGGGGAGAGTTAATGGTAATAACAGTGATATATATGATGTACAACAATAAAATGTAGTAACGTGAATACGCTTTTTATTTGCCCAAGTATACGAACTTTCCATGCAGGTATAGGGTTTTGCACATGCGCACGTAGTACTACTTGAAGCATCATGGACCTCAGGGTCATTCATATTGCAGCTTCGTGGAAACATGAAAAAATCTAGTTTTTCCTGTTGACTCCTCTATACAGTGCCAAGGAGTGCCCTTCCAATATCTCGGAAAGTGCTTGCGCTAGATGATTGTTTTATTTTAGCCCGGAGTCAGCAAATGTGGTTGATCCTAGGCTAAGCTCTTGCAAGATCTTATCAGGGTAAATCTACGTAATAACTATGCGTCGGGTATTTCTTTGGAAATGAGTTTCCTGTAGTACTTGGGTTGCTTATTAAGAACTTACCGTTATTTTTCGCGGGTCGACTGTAATTAACCCCCAGGGCTAGTTCTAAACACGCAAAATACATATGTAGAATCTAGTGGTCACTTTTTTACCTTATACATATGCAATTGTAATGGCCACAATGTCCCTCTTAACTTCTTGAATTCTTTGCTTTTTTTTTGTTTTGGATACGCTTGTCACTACAAAGCCTGAAGATCCAAGTTCAAAGCAATTTGAAGTAAAAAATTGTGATGTCCGGTCCTGGGAAACGAACCCAGGTCTCATAATCACATTTCACGGCCGTCCCTAGTGGCTTTCGTACTCGTGGGACCGTTCCTTGCAGTCCGTGCCGAGTTACTACGTAGAATTACCCAAGATGGAATAAGATAGGGTGAGTTACCGCGCATGGTGCCGGGAGCTCAGCTGTGCTCGGTGACGTCACCTGGAGACTCCTGAGTGTATATGTGACGCTGTCCTGTAGCTATGATCTGGACCATCAGCCTTATTGTTCATGCTTCGTATTTGGATTCCTAACATTGCATTTATGAAAGTAGGCTAATATTTATGTCGTTATGGCTATATTTCCAAAATACAAATACATATGATAGGGAATATATTAGCAATGGAAATACAAATTTACGCCTGACATAAACTTTATTCCTAATATTTCATTGGAAATCTTATTGCAATTAAATCTCTCTCTCTCTCTCTCTCTCTCTCTCTCTCTCTCATTTCAATCAAGCGATTTTTCAAGATTACTGAACAATTGGTTTTCATCTAATTATACCTTTTCTATGGGATTTCTGCATTCCGTCCCTTATTTCAATCAAATAAATTTTCAGTATTACTGAACAATATTTTTACCTTTTTCATACCTTTGGTACGAAATTTTTCCTTCTTAAAGTTTAATATTTTTATTCTAAAATGAAGCCTACACCTAATAAAGAAGCTCATGACCTCCTCCGGAACATCAATATTGGCAGCCTTGAATATGTCAGTAAGATTTGAAACTGCTCCGACTCCTGGTTTTAGAGCATCACCATGGAAAATTTTGAATAAAACTTCCATTTTTTATAGATTTTCTCTAAAATGATTAGGCGGCCTATATACATAATACCTTTCTCTTTACATATGATATCCAGTCCTCTCCTCTTTCATCTACATCAGCTGAGTCTAATGATGTATACTTATTTCTAAATTTAAAAGCTACGAACCCTCCCAAATAACTTAAGGACTCAGGGCTTCAGGTTCTATCCCTATTAAATTTCCTACTTGATCTTCCTCTGTCTCAGTCTCATTGTTAACATGAGACACGCAGAGATACATAACTCGGAATCTAGATCATTGGGAACAACATTTGAGCTTTGAGATGGACCATCTTACATTTAAGCACTCTGTAGTGACACAAGATGTAGCTTCAGCATTACTACAAACATTAAGACCCTGACTGGTTAAACGATTGTCTCTACCCACTATGCATAACCGTAGTCCATATATAAATTCCAAAAGTGACGGATGATCATGACAATGACCAATTTGCCTTATGAAAGAAAAGAGATGTTCGACTGTGTCTTGACATAGCTGAATTGTCAACAAGCACTCTAATCCATACAGTTCATGCAATATGTTACAAACCTTTCACTGATTTAGATGAAATAATAACGCCGTTCTGGAACGGAGACATTTTGTCTTTCACTTTAGCATTACTTGTAAAATCAATCATTTGATCAAGTATTTAGACTTGACGTGGACTGTTCGAGAAAGCATCTTTACCTTTCTTTACCATATCATATTTCATGCACAGGTTCATCAAGTCAAATCCCTTTTCATCGCTCTGGCATTTCGATTTGGTGAAAATATAAACGCACATGCTTCAGTAACTTGTGTGTATGCATATTAAAAAAAAAAACATTTGGGCAAAAAAAAATATTATATATAGTATATAATAATAGATTATATATATACATACTATATATATATATATATGATATATATATATAATATATATATATATATATTATATATATATATATCTATATACTATATAATTCGAGCTACAAATGTCCTTTAATATCTAATTCGCTCTACCTCAGAATTGATATATTTTCTTATATGTACCGAGGGGGAATTTTTAGTTGATAATAATTTCGTTCCCCCATGGGATCGAACCACCGTCCAGTTGAATGGGAAACGAAATCAGAAACGGACGAAATTATTATCAACTACACACACACACAAGCTACTGAAGCATATGCGTTTATATTTTCACCAAATCGAAATGCCAGAGCGATGAAAAGTTTATATATATATATATATATATATATATATATATATCTATATATATATATACATATAAACATACATACATTTTTCGTAGTTTATCCATATGAAATAAGGACGTATTTTGAAGCAACTAAACCTTTTTAATATAGTTTAAAACTCAAGAAATAGTATTTAAGCACACATAAACATTTTTGCAAAATCCTCTCTCTCTCTCCATCCGATCTTCAGAGACATTCTTCCGATCGTGGCTAAAGATTTACTTGCATGAGAAATATAATTGATATATTATATAACCTCTTAATTTTCTAAGTGAGCTTATTCATATACAGTCGCTTAGTTGACCAAAATGCTACATGAAACATACATATGCCTAGTAAACCAAACTAAAGTGACGAGATATTAGTGATAGGTTTACCTGAAGCAACAATAACATTATTATAAAGATTTTGTGTTGGTATGGCATCTTCTTATAGATTTCGGACAGTCTTAGGGCAATAATTGAGCAATTCGTGCCTAAGGTTTCTGGCAAAATCATTGGGATGGAAATGTGACGAACAAATTCGTGCAGTTTTGGCACTGATACCATCACTTCTTTTGCATATATTCACCCACTTTATACATAGTAGTTTGCATCTTTTGGGAAACTGTAACATCTAATTTTTTCACTTCCATCAGTTATGTTGGTCTTTTAAGAATTGGAACACTCATATGTGGCACATATTATTACCATGATGAATCTGTCCTCGCAAATGAAAACAAACATATGTGAAAAAACGCGGGATATTTCCCGCCTATGTGTCGCCTGGCTGAACTCTCCAAGTCTCCAGGTGACGTCATGCGCATGAGCGTTGAAAACGGGACCTCTAGTTAAGTCGCCTTATCTTATTCCATCTTGGAATTACCCTTATTAGAAGTCTGACGAGAGCGTCAGTGGGTGGCAATGAGGCCCAGCCGCCCAGATAGTCGTCGGGGAGAATGATCAATGAGAGCGATACTGACGTGCTGTACAGCAAGGAAATTAAGCACGAGAGCATTGGTAGCTTTCGAAAATAACCTTGCCGATGATCATCAGTCGAAAGTGTCATTTATTATTCATAATATTATATTTCACAATTTGCAGAATTCTCCACGCATACGAATAAAAGTAAATATAATGAATAATAATATCTTAAGAAATTTTCTGACGGCGATTTTCAAATCAGTCGTACCTAAACACTACAGCTTGCAGCGGACGACACCAATTTGCTAACTCCCTCTCGCCCTCTAGCGGCAACACCGAATTTTTTATGGTCTTGGCCTGCCACCTTGGTGGCCACGAGTTCGATTCTCGGGCATTCCACTGAGGTGGTCAGCTAGAGATGCGTATTTTTGGTGATAGAAGTTCACTCTCGGCGTGGTTCGGAAGTCACGTAAAACCGTTGGTCCCGTTGCTGAATAACCACTAGTTCCATGCAACGTAAAATCAATACAAACAAACATCTATCGGCAGCACCGAATTTTCATGTTTTTCTACGGTGGCGGCTGCCTGACGTTGTATTTATAAGTGTCATCCGAAAGAATAAATTCATCAACGAGAGAAGGAAAAAAGACCTTTAAACCGCATGCTTGGGGAGTATGAAGGTAAGGTGCCCTTGTTAGCCTATAAATTATTTTTGTAGTTGGGCAACATAATTTGTAAGGCCCTGGTAGGGGTGTGACTGCGGTTAGGCTAGGCCTAAATTGTAGGGTACAGAATCCTTAAATGTAACCTTTAAAACAGAAAGCTCCATTTGGAGATCTGCTCCCTACATCACATTTGAAAGGTTAGGGTTATACTTCTAATTCATCGCCGCCGCCGGCCAGTGAGGGCGAGCCTATGTTAGGTTAGGAGAGGTTTGAAATGATAGGCACGGATGGAATTCCTAGTTATATATTAGTTCCATGCTTTGCTGGCGAACTGTCGCTTGACATTTAGTCTGGCCGGTGGAGTAGACTAGGCCTATATGGTATCAGAATGGACCCCAAGGTTAAATTTTAGTCTGGTTGAAGGTTTGGAAGGCTGTACAAAGGTCTGCCTTTGTCCTTCAAATCCAGTGACTTATGAAATCAGTAAATGGGTATTTTTTTTACCCATCCATAGCCGTTTTGTTTAAGATTGCATTGTTAGCCGTAGCTTAACATCATATCTATTGAACAATGGCACATCCAACATAGTATGACTTAGAATTTGGATACGTATTTGTCGTAGCATTTGCTTTAAGACGTTAAAATGTAGCCAAAATAAATCGGGGCCAGTTTATAACTCAACTTCATCATTTCTAATTATCAGTTGCTAAAATATAGTTACGTAACGACACGTTCCTTTTCCATTATTACTATTCGGCTCAGCGGTTGTTTCGCCGATGTTTTGCATTAGGGCATGTTAGAATATTACCCTTTTAGGTTAAGTCAGTAGCCAACTTGTCTTCACAGCTGGTTTAATGAAAGCGAATCATTGTATTAATCAATTTGTTTTGGTAAATGTGCAGATTTTGCTAGATTTGTAAACTTGAAAAGAGTATGAAAATCCAATGATATTGTTTCAATGGAAAAAGCCACTATGAAGATATATTCATGAGAACTCGGCAAAATGACCTTGACGATTCCATAAGGAAAACAAAGGATAATTCGGCTGCCTTTCAGAGCCAAAACGAAGGGCATTACCTGTCAGAGGGTACATAGACGAAACAATAGAAAATTGTTTTCATAGATGATAACTCGGGAAATTAATTTGTTCTTTATGAAAGGGAAGAGGGAATTTACCACGACTTTTATGGACGACACAAAAGGATATAACAATCCCATAGTCATAAAGAGAGCACGATTTGACAGAAATCAAATAAAGATTAATAGAGAAGATAGGGCTGCCTTTGAGTATCCTATAGCGGGAGAGAGAAGGAGAGACATGACCCTTATATGGTTTTAGTAACTGAAGGGGAGCTGTAGATGAAACAAATGTGTACTTAATATCAACATGAAAGACGTAGGTTTCTGGGCTGCATGAAAGGAGATGCTGGTCCACCGTTGTTCTAGAGGACGTGCATAGTCCATCAACCAAAGAATGCGGTGGTCGCGGGTTCGATTCTCGGCCATTCCATTGAGGAGTGAGAGATGTGTATTTCTGGTGATAGAAGTTCACTCTCGACGTGGTTCGGAAGTCACGTAAAGCCGTTGGTCCCGTTGCTGAATAACCACTGGTTCCATGCAACGTAAAAACACAATACAAACAAACAACCGAAAGGGAAATGACAAAACAAATAAAAATTAATCTTCTTTGACACCCATCTCCAGTGTGAAGGGTTCTGACGGATTCCGAGAGGGGATTGTGTTGTTTAAGGGTTCCCGCAAGTGGATTGACCGAGGTTGAGTCAGTTTGTCTTTTCAATTGATCTCCAAGAAAACACTATCGAGGGATGAAAGGGTGTCCCGCAGCGACCACATTGTAGACTATAGTTTTTGGGGGTGTTACGATTGCGATTTAACCCACACAGTGCCAGATGCAATTTTATCAATGCTTAAATGCGTATACACATATTATGTATATACTATATAATATATATATATATATATATATATATATATATATATATATCGAACTACAAATGTCCTTTAATATCTAATTCGCTCTAGCTCGGAATTAATATATTTTCATATATGCTTAACCAGAGGGGGAATTTATTAAGCGATAATAGAATTGGCGATCGACAGACGCGAACCAGCGACCTCCCAATTCTAGGACTGGCAGTGAAGCCTTAAAACCAAACCACCCCGACACCGCAAGAGATCTCCTAGAATTGGGAGGTCGCTGGTTCGCGCCTGTCGATCGCAATTCTATTATCGCTTAATAAATTCCCCCTCGGTTTAAGCATATATGAAAATATATTAATTCGAGGTAGAGCGAATTAGATATTAAAGGACATTTGTAGTTCGATATATGTATATGAATCACGGTAATGTGATAGACTTTATATATATATATATATATATATATATATATATATATATATATATATATATATATATATATATATATACACACACATATATAATAGGGTTGAATCAACTATTCCTTTATACATTGCAACTTTGGCTTCCTTGGACACTCCAGGATTACTCCTGTGTTGCACAATTCCTGCTGCCTTTCTTGCTTGACCAGACCCGAAGTCAGGGGGCGTTCAGAGGGTTCAGATGAAAACCTCCATCGAGCACCTGGAGTTTCACCTGGCCAGAGTTACGAAAGTGCAAAACACACAAGGCGAATGCAACTGGACTTCGCTAATTGCAAATAAAGACTAGGTACTTAGTATGAGCATATTGATCTTCGCTAAATTACTCAAATACATGTTTGTTTATCTTGCTTTGCGCTCTGGAAAGTTCACTAGTGTCCAAGGCGGCTATCACGCCCCAGCCTTCAAAGTTTCCACCTTACCATAGCTGGACACCACACCCCCTCTTTCCTACATTCGTCAAACTTGGCTAGCCCTTAAACGCCGACTGGACGTATTTTACGTCGACATTTTTTGTCTCTCGGGTGCCGACTGGACGTATTTTACGTCGACATACAAAAGTTTTTTTTAAAAATTCGCGGAAAAATACTTTTAGGCCTACCAGCCGAAAACTCTTGAATCACGCGCCTTGGGGGATGCTGGGAGTTCTCGGATCAAGGTGTTGTTTTGTTTACAATCGTTCGCAGGCGCGCAAGCGCGAATTTCTTTCTTGCCGCACTAAAAAGTATCTGTGACACATCTCTGAAATTATTTCGTCACTTTGACATAATTTTTGTACCATTTTAAATTAGCCGTTACATAGAGTATTATATATGAAAATGTGCGCATTTTTATGTAGAATACAACAAAAAAATACTCATGATTGTAGCTTTTATCAGTTTTAAGATATTTCATATAAATAACGATAAGTGCCAAAATTTCAACCTTCGGTCGGAACTTTGACTCTACCGAAAGGTGGTCGAAAAAACGCAATTGTAAGCTAAAATCTTATATTTTAGTAATATTCAATCATTTAACTTAATTTTGCAACTAATTGGAAGTCTCTAGCACAATATTTCGATTTATGGTGAATTTATGAAAAAACTTTTTCCTTACGTCCGCGCGGTAACCAATCTTCCGAAAATAATCATACATGCGATTGTGGTAATGTTTGCACCATTTTAAATTAGCCGTTACATAAAGTTTTATATATGAAAATGTGCGCAATTTCATGCACAATACAACTAAAAACAACCCATGGTTGTAGCTTTTATCAATTTTGAAATATTTTCATATAAAAAAATGATAAGTGACAAATTTTCAACCTTCGGTCAATTTTGACTCTACCGAAATGGTCGAAAAACGCAATTGTAAGCTAAAACGCCTATATTCTAGTAATATTCAAGCATTTACCTTCATTTTGCAACAAATTGGAAGTCTCTAGCACAATATTTCGATTTATGGTGAATTTATGAAAAAAATAACATTTTCTTTACGTACGCGCGGTAACTCTTCCGAAAAAATCATACGTGCGATTGTGGTAATGTTTGAACCATTTTAAATTAGCCGTTACATAACGTTTTATATATGAAAATGTGCGCAATTTCATGTATAATACAACAATAAATAGTTGAAGGTTGTAGCTATTCTCATTTTCGAAATATTTGCATATAAATCACGATAAATAGAAAAAAAACCACGTTCGGTCAAATTTGACTCTACCGAAATGGTCGAAAAACGCAATTGTAAGATAAAACTCTTACAGTCTAGTAATATTCAGTCATTTATCTTCATCGTGAAACAAATTCGAAGTCTCTAGCACAATATTTAAATTTATGGTGAATTTTTAAAAAAAACTTTCCTTCCCTCCGCGCGCGGATTCTCCGCCACAAATCTCCGAAATGCGTAAGTCCCATTCTCGGAATATTTGCTCCGTTTCATATTAGGCATTTCATAGAGTTTTATATATGAAAATGTGCGCAATTTTATGTAGAATAAAACGAAAAATATTTTAAAGTTGTAGCTTTTCTTATTTTCGAAATAATTGCATATAAAAAAATATATATATAAAAAATTCGACATTCGGTCAACTTTAGCTCGTCAGATATGGTCGAAAACTGCATTTGTAAGCTAATATTCTTACAGTATAGTAATATTCAATCATTTGTCTTCATTCTGAAACATATTGGAAGTCTCTAGGACAATATTTGATTTTTATGGTGAATTTTTGAAAAAAAATATGTGTTTACGTAAGCGCGTTACGAATTCATGCATTATTTTGTGATAATATTTTCTCTGTGTTGCTTTTATCGTTTTACAATGTGTTATATATCAAAATGATCGCAATTTAGTGCACATTACAACGAAAAAAAAGTAACTTGTTACCTTCAACCGTTTTGCACACAGCGCGATTTGATACAATTATATATGAAATTTTTCGTTTTTTGCGCTATCATATATCGCATTATTTATATATGATAATGATAATTTTTTTCATTTCTGATGGTTGCATACTAAACTTCAAGCAATGACAAAAAAAGGAGCCAAAAATGAACTCTTAATCTTGAAAACTAAGCGCGCTGTGATTTTTTGAAAAAAATATTTTTTCCGCTTACGCGCTCACTCTCAAACCCCTCCGGCATACGGGAGTCATTTTTTTATTTACCGCTCCGGCGTTTAAGGGCTAGGGCTTGTTTCTCATCAGCCGAACACTATATTATAATGTAGCTATATATACGTACGTACTGGCGCGCGCAATCTCGGGCAATGTAGCCACATGGTCCAGTGGTAAGGAGACGCCCCAACGAGATAGACTGCATTAAGCGTTCCCGTAATCCCCCGCGTCCCTTTGTTGGTTCAGGCAGTGCATTAGGCCTATGGCATTTAATAAACTGTGGTGATAGGCAACCGAGGGCAAGAAGGACTTGGGTTTAGCAGTCACATCCTGAAATTCTTGTAGAGAAGTGTGTGGGTAACACCCCCAGCGGTGAAACGCGTATATTTCAACCGTTCTTTTTTGGTTACCATATACCTTTTCCTTTTTTGGAGGAGTGGCCATCAGACGGGTACAAAACTCTGGTTTCACAAGGAGTCTTTAGGAATAGGGTTGTTACCAAGAAATGGTACTACCCATTGACATCCTGTTGGACTATAGTCAATTCATTTAAGGTAGATTCTTGCGCCTACGAGACGGTTGTTTGGCAGCCTCTGATTGGCTGGTACCGGGAGGTAGGCCGCTCGCTCATTGAGTCATATTTTCGTCTGTGGCTTAGAAAACATGCAGTATGTTTATATTTCTTCATTTATCTCACGTTTTCCAAAAGATAATAAAGTTTTGGTAATACCAAAGGATTCGGTATTAATTGTACAACTAAATAATCTTTTCCTGAAATCAATTAGATAAAACACAAAGGAATTACAACGAGTAAAAGTGAAGAGAAAAAGTTTCAATCTTTACACCTGTTTTTATTTATCATCGGATTTTTAATAAGTCATACGGTCAAGATGAATTAAAACTTGTATTTTCATACAATAAAATCACCCTGAATACGCTGGTGCTTTCAGATTTTGGATGCGTGTAATATGTGAAGAGAAAATGAAGAATATGTCTTTATTTATGTTGCAGCCGTACTTGACTCAGCCTGATAGGAAGTCAATCTTTCTTAATTATTTGTTGTTTATTACTTCACTGAGATTATTGATTTCATATCACTCAAATAAATCTCTGATGTCTGTTTCATTTGAAATATATTCATAAAATAAAATTAGAAACAATATCTTGAAGCAACCTGATTAAAGTTTAGGCTGAGTTGAAGAGTGTGAAGTCATCTTTCCACAGAGTTCAACTTCTTTGCTGGATTGGATTCCCCGCGGCCGCATGGGTCTGAGCTAACGATACCAGATGCATTCATCTGATTATTATTATTTTTTTCCTTATCAGATATGCCCAGACATACTATATGATATTGGATTTAAAATGTTCGACAGTTATAATGTAAATTCTGTGTATTTATTTTCAGAAAATGTAATAATATAACATGGTAAATATTGTAGAAACTGCAACCTTTTACATCGCTAATTGGCAACTCAAATCTCTCGCTGAGGCGACAAACACAACGACGACGCCTTGCAGATCTCATTCTCTCAGCAATACCATCCAACTTGAATCATTTACTGATGCAACATAATAAGACATATTCTTCATTTTCTCCTCATATTTTACACGCATCCAAAATCTGAAAGCACCAGCGTATTCAGGGTGAATTTGTTGTATGAAAACACAAGTTTTATTTTATCTTAATCGCGTTAATGATGCAAAATCCGATGATAAATAAAAACAGGTATAAAGAATTAAATGCTTCTCTTTTCACTTTTACTCGTTGTAATTCCTTTGTGTTTTATCTTATTGATTTCAGGAAAAGATGACTTAGTTGTACAATTAATACCGAATCCTATGGTATGACCAAAATGTTCCTATCTTGAGCAAAGCGCGAGTTGATTGAAGAAATATAAACATAATTTTGCTAGTTTTCTAAACCACAGTAGAAAATAATGAGACTGAGTGAGCGGCCTACCTCCCGGTACCAGCCAATCAGAGGCCGCCAAACAAACGTCTCGTAGGCGCAAGAATCTACCTTAAATGAATCGACTATAGTGTGCTGGGAGTAAGCTGGGAGCCATCCCCAAACAGAACATATAATATGGTTTACATATATATATATGGTTATATTTACATATGTATGCATATAATATGTGCATCGCATATTCATAAACATATGTAGCCTACAATATACAATCACGCACGTCAAGCATAAGAACATGCCATCAGACGTTTGCACATTCAAACCTACTCGTATTTAATCACAGCCATAATTTAGAGAAGAAACCCCGAGACCTAGAGCAACGTTTTTTAACCTGGGGTGGGGGGGTTGCTGAGGAGAGCGACTTATGTGGCGGTAAATTATCAGTGTTTCTGTATGAAGGATTACGTTTGGACAAATGTAGTTTTAACGCATTTTTTAAATTCAATAAACTTTAACCTAATTCCAGTTTAAAGTTTATGAGAAACTAGTCGCACATAAGCAACAACAAAAATCGCATTGATGATTATTTTCTATTGGGTTTGTCCATGATCTATTTTCTTATTGTTTTTGGCAATGCTATTGCCATAATAACTGTTTTTGTTTTGGAGACTGAAACAAATATATGATCAAGATGCACTGCACTTGTCTTTACTTTATCTTGTAGTAACTAGGTGTTAACCAATGGTAGGGGGGTGCTGGACTGCTTAGGGCCTGACCAAAAGGGGTGCTGAGGTCGAAAAAAGTCAAGAAACGCTGACCTAGAGGAAGATGTCGAGAGAGAGAGAGAGAGAGTTTTCTCATCCTTACTGGCAGCCGGTTCTAATTTCTCTTTTACTTCCATAGCCTCATATTGGGCTTGAAGGATCCCCTGGTATTTTCATGCAGGACCCCCGGCATCTCTGTCAGTAGCTTATTCATTATGTAACTGGATTTGCGTTTGTGTAATAGGATTAACCTAAGGGCCTTCGTTTCCTTTCCATTCCGGGGCGGTCAAGATGAAGTTGAGCGGTTGCAGAAGCAAAGGATAATTGAAATTGCTGTTAGATTTATGTCTCATTTCCGTCAGTGCTGTCATGCACCAGATTTGTCTAAGCGCCCCAGTGGCGTGGTTGGTATGGTCTGAGCCTGCCACCTCGGTGGCTATGAACTCGTTTCTCGGGCATTCCATTGACGGATGAGAGATGTGTATTTCTGGTGATAGAAGTTCACTCTCGACGTGGTTCGGAAGTCACGTAAAGCCGTTGGTCCCGTTGCTGAATAACCGCTGGTTCCACCATACAAACAAACAAGATTTGTCCGTGTGTTTTATCATTTTGAATGATTTTCATGTTCGTGGTTAAAGACACGACCAAGACGTAGATATTTTATTTGACTATGCTTTTTTGAAAGGTCTAATTTTCTTTGGTAAAGGTAGCTAATAGGTGATCCAGCTAGCATTGCTGATACAGAGATGCATAGATATGCTTTGTTAACGGTTTGTATTGACTCGCTAACCTTTTATGAGAGAGAGAGTTGATTCATTTTTTTTTTTTTTTCTCCCCGAGTCGTCATTCGGTATGCTCAGTTAAAGGCCAAAATAAATTTAGTTTATTTTGCTAAGAGCACGCACTAGATGCGAAATTGGCTGAAAATTGCATTGTATATATGTTTCAGTTCCCAATTCCCTTATATGATCAGATTTTGTTTAGATTGTAAGTAAATATTATTATTATTGTTTCACGCGGTGATTTTTTTCATAAACACCTTTATGGTTTCTGGAGGCGCTCCCTTTAGAGCAATATTGTTTGTTTGGTGTTTTGACGTTGCATGGAACTAGTGGTTATTCAGCAACGGGACCAACAGCTTTATGTGACTTCCGAACCACGTCGAGAGTGAACTTCTATCACCAGAAATGCACATCTCTCACTCCTCAATGGAATGCCCAAGAATCGAACACGCGGCCACTGAGGTGGCACGCCAACACCATACCAACCACGCCACTGAGGCGCTCTTTTGTGCAATAGGAATAGACATTTCATATTTTCTTTTTGACTTAATTATTTTCATATGTATCTGTCGTTCTTCCCAACGCCTGTATTGATAAAGTATCGATAAATTCCTAATGTTTGATGTCTGCACCTTTTGGAATTCTTTGTTTAAAGCACAAGCCAAAATGGTACTGAAACTCAAATGCCCTTATCTAGTCCAGCTACATTAGGGGTTAAGGGGGCTATTGGGAAAACGGAAGATAGAAGGGAATCCCAGAGCTCGGTAACAGAGGGAACGAACAACTCACCGAACCTGGAGTTGGAAAGTTCCAGTGCAATAGCTTTTTATCCTGTCGTTGACTTGTCAGTTGCCAGGCCACGATGATGAGACCAGACTCGCTGGAAGCGGCTATAGTCTGCTTTCATCAACAACATAGTATTTACTTTCACTTCTTGGTGGCCCTGTTGCAACTTCCTCGTTGGACGAGTGGGCTACGTGCTCGCCTACCGAATCGATAGTCCCGAGTTCGGATCCCCACTCTGCCAGCATGGAATCAGAGGAATTTATTTCTGGTGATTAGAAATTAATCTCTCAATATAATGTGGTTCAAATCCTACAAAAAGCTACTTTTCACCTGTTTTCACCCTTGGAAAAGTGCAAAATGTACTTCAGTGGCAGATATGAAATGTACTTTTGATATTGGTTTGAAATACATGTTTAGGGATAGGTGCAGAATGTACTTTGAAGGAAGGTGTGCATTACACTGTTAAAGGCTATACAGATTATCAATATTACTGACAGTATTTCCTGTTCGCTAAATTTTTATCGAAAAGTTACTAGAGTAACTTAGGATGGAAAGAATAATTAGGACAAGAGAAAATTGATGAAAATTAAATACTTTAATATAAAACTTGATTCAAGACTGAAGTTATTGAAGGGTATAGCTTCATGAAATTAAGTAATTAATCCCCAGTCTACATTGACGAAAGTGTCCTGCTAGTTCCAAGACGATAGCTCTTGACCTCTCTTCACTCCAAGGTTCCACCCCTTTTAGCGAAACTCCAACCTACAGGAAAAAAGACTAAGTTATAGGGAGCGACTGGTTGCCATCCCAAACACACTTCATAACAAAAAGGTACCGAGGCTAAACAAGAAACTTAAATCTCAAACTATTTTATACTCGATACGTTAATCAAATCACTGAAGGTTGAAAAATTAATGAAGGGCCTTGCCTCAATGATCTTTAAGTGTATAATACACTATCGCCGACAAAGTACACATAACACCCTTGGATCTGCATTACATGAACTTACCCGAGTTAGGCAGCCAGCAGCGAAGATCTTGGAACTCAGCCGTCGTCCTCCACCATGTATTGTCCTTCACCTCGAACCCCCACACGATGAGCTTATTTTCTCATGTTCAATTTCGTACACCTTACGAAGGCTCGTGATTCAACAGGAAGTCTCTTGAGCTGCATTACCACATCAGTACCTCCGGGAAACTATCCATCAATAAAAAGTGAATAAAGTAGAAATTGATCACCCGACCAGCCAACTATCGAATCCTCAAAATATTTCGTAACCGATAACCTTCCGTCTTGTCTCTGCCGACGGTGGTGGTAGTGAAGGGTCGTAGCGGTACTTTAGTACTGTCTTACCAGAGCTTTTTCCGCGTCCTTGTTAGGTCTGACGCCTGTCATTTAGTGACGTATCCAAGGACCGTGGAAACATGGAAGTCCATGCACGTACAAATTCAAGGGGTTACTTAACTCAATTGATTAGTTATTTAATTTAAATAAAGTTTGAGATTCAATTTCTTGAAAAATGTTTTATTTGTATTAATATTTTTGTACATCCTGCACTGTCATTATTACTGTCTGTGTCGCCATCATACGGACTTAGTGTCAGTACCTGAAAATGGTGGTCCTTGAAATCCAGTGTCAGGTATCAGTATGTAGGTGGGGCTTTAATTAATGATGGTTTGTTCACTGGACTGTCAGTATTGTCAGTATTACCAGAAATCGGAAGAGGTACGATGTCTGACCAGCGAGGGAAACTACTTCTTCGGGAATTTATTTCAGCTTTCCAAGGATTACCCGAGTTATGGGATGCTCGGAGCGACAATTATATGAGGAAGAACAAGAAAATGGCTCCATATGAGAAGTTATTGGAGGTATATAAATCAATCAAAGCTGACGCAACTGTAAAGGATGTGTCTTTCATTTGTAGAGATGCTCTCCCTCATAACAGTGTCTTTTTTTTTTCTTTTTTTTTATGTATGGCCTTACCATCTCCAAAAGTTTATTGTAGGTCTTTTCATCCATCCAGAAATAACTTTAAAAATCCTTCGTATCGGTTGTCTTGATTTCATTCAAAAGGTTTAAATGCGCTAAAATATTACGCTCACCAATCCAGTCTTTGACCCACTTTCTACCTTTGCATGTTTCCTTTAGCCAAAGAGCCATAATAATTGCAATGATTTTCTCTTGTTCCTCGTGTCACTTGAAAGCCAAGGGCACAACCACTCGACTGTGGAACACTGAATTACTGACGGCTCAATCAGTATTCAATAATAGACGTGTGGTTCGGCGTACTGACAGTATTTCACACCAATAGAATATTGTCAGTATTTTTACTGACAGTAATAATGATCGTCTGTAGCCCCCTTTAGGATATATTACTAAGTAAAGTATTATAGAAACCGTGTTTATGGGAGAACTGAAATATACAGGGGAATAAGGTTCGAATTACTCTTGTAGGAAATATACAAAAAATGCATTTAGACCGATGTCAATCTACTGTTTAGGAAACTGCGAAATATAATTTAAAATTTTGAAGTATAGTTTCATAAAGGTATGAAATTACTTAGTGAGAAAGTATGGCCTTTAAGAAAGTCACGAAAAATGATGAAATGGAAAGTGTGAATGAATTTTCAGGAAGTTATATTTTGTAGCAAATGTGGGGAATTTTTTATTTACCTAAAACATGGAATGTACGTAATAAAATTGTCAAAAACAAAAAAAAAAAACGGCGTTTAAGAATTACACCTGAAGGAAGGTTTAAAACCGAAGTTTACCCTGTAGGGAGGTAATGCCGTCAGTGCACCTCATTCGGTGCTATGTAGGCATTACTTAAGGTTCTTTGCAGCGTCCCTTCGGCCCCTAGCGGCGACTACTTTTGTTCCTTTTATTGTACCTCCGTTCATACTCTCTTTCTACCATCTTACGGTCCACCCTCTCCTAACAATTGATTCATAGCGCAACTGCTTTGAGGTTTTCCTCCTGTAACACCTTTCACACATTTTACTGTCAATTTCCGTTTCAGCGCTGATTGGCCTTAGTTGCCCCAGTGCTTGGCATAATGCCAAAAATCTATATTTATATAAATAAAACCGAAGTTTAGGGTATAAAAGAGTAGTATATCTTTTAGACAATACGTACATCGTGAAATATACCTTTAAGAAAGTTATGGAAGATGCGCTGTGAAAGTATCAACAATATTTGGAGGGAAGGCAGGCTATAGTCATTTAGATAGGGAGTCCCGTGGCGGTGGGGACGGGGGTGTGGTAGTGCCGTCAGTGCACCTCATTCGGTTCACTGTAGCTATTAGTTAAGGTTCTTTGCAGCGTGCCTTCGGCCCCTAGCTGCAACGTCCCTTGTACTGTACCTCCTTTCATATCCTCTTTCTTCCATCTCCTAACAGTTAAGCGCCTCAGTGGCGTGGTTGATATGGTGTTTGCGTTCCACCTCGGTAGTCGCGGGTTCGATTCTCGGCCATTCCAGTGAGGAGTGAGAGATGTGTATTTCTAGTGATAGAAGTTCACTCTCGACGTGGTTCGGAAGTCACGTAAAGCCGTTGGTTCCGTTGCTGAATAACCACTGGTTCCATGCAACGTAAAAGCACCATACAAACAAACTAACAATTGATTCAAAGTGCAGCTGAGAGGTTTTCCTCCTTAAACACATTTCAAATCAGTTTCCGTTTCAGCGCTGAATGACCTCATGGGTCCCAGTGATTAGCCTTTGGCGTAAATTGTACAATCCAATTTAATTTAGATAGGGAGTGACATCTCTCCACATCGCAGTTGTAAATCAGCATTTTACAGAAAGAGCTAAATAACCGGAGTCCTCCAACGTTCATTCTTACGCTCGGGTAACCAAAGGTCGGTGTTGGACATGAATGCAGATGAGGTACAGATGGATGTGACCATAAAAGTTGGGTTCTCTCCTTCTCTCCCTCTCCCCGTGACCTTCCCAGTGTCGACAACATGTCCGCCCCTTCCATCTGCTAACCTAGCAATAAGCAAGTAAGGACGTGGCTTATAAAATATTGCGACACTGAACTGATAGGGTTCAGGTTCCTCTGTGAAAAGCGTAAGCGCTCAACTCTCTTCAGTTTTTTTGCTCGACGTTTTACGCCCGTGGTCTCCGTAGGGGGTGGTATAGGGCCGCCAATGCACCTCACGCGGTGCTCATTGTAGGTTACATCATTATTAAGAAGATTCTCTGCAGCGTCCCTTCGTCCCTAGTTCCAGCCTCTTCCATTCCTTTTACTGTGCTTCCGTTCATATTCGCTTCCCTCTGACATTCCACCCTCTTCCTATAATTGTTCCCCGAAGCGGGGATAGTGCCATTAGTGGACCTCATGCTGTGCACTGTAGGCATTACTAAAGAATCAGCGTGTCTTCGGCCCCTAGCTGCAACCGCTCTCGTTCCTTTTACTGTACCTCCTTTCATATTCTCATTAATCTTACTTTCCACTCTCTCCCAACACTTGATTCATAGTGCAACTGCTTTGTGGTTTTCCTCCTGTTACGCCTTTCAAACCTTTTACTCTCAATTTCCCTTTCAGCGCTGAATGACTTCATAGGTCCCAGCGCTTGGCCTTTTGGCCCAAATTTGATACTCCATTTCATTCCATTCCAAACCTTTTCTGTGCTGAAGCAGCCCTTCCAGCCTTCCAGCATTCCAGGCATTTCAGAGATCCTCGTGCACCCTTATTAGAAACCCAAGTTTGTCGTATGCTGTACTAAGTTAAGTATATCTTAGTTTTACCAGACCACTGAGCTGATTAACAGCTCTCCTAGGGCTGGCCCGAAGGATTAGATATTTTTACGTGGCTAAGAACTAATTGGTCACGTAGCAGCGGGACCTACAGCTTATTGTGGGATCCGAACATTATATCGAGATATGTATTTCCATCACCGGAAATATGTTCTGTATTGAATGCTTTGTCACTGTGACGGAAATTTGTCCCTGTTTAAATTGAAAACGAAAACTTATCGTCTTTACTCTGATGTCGCCTCATTCGACGGAAAATGAATGACAAAAAAATTGTAGTTGTGATAGCAGTTTCATCTACATATAGTTGAAATATATACATGTATATATATAAATTATATTATATATATATATATATATTATATATGTGTATTTATATATATTATATATATATGTATATATATTATATATATTATACATATACATATATATATATATATCGAACTACAAATGTCCTTTAATATCTAATTCTCTCTACCTCGGAATTAATATATTTTCATATATGTTTAACCGAGGGGGAATTTTATTAAGCGATAATAGGATGGGCGATCGCCAGGCTCGAACCAGCGAACTCTCAATCCCAGAAGTGGCAGTGAAGCCTAAAACCGCTACGCCACCGCAAGAGATATAAGTTCATGCCGCCTCCCAACTGAAATACCTGTCGCGCGCGAGAGAATTAGATATTAAAGGACATTTGTAGTTCGATATTTGTATATGAATCACGGTAATGTGATATGACTGATATAATGACTACGTGCGGGCAAAGGCACTACTACGCTACCGAGGACGAGATGGGCTTGTGCAGTCTCCAAAAACAAAAATACCTGCGCGCGAAAAGGTATTTCAGTTGGGAGGCGGCATGAACTTATATCTCTTGCGGTGGCGTAGTGGTTTTAGGCTTCACTGCCAGTTCTGGGATTGAGAGTTCGCTGGTTCGAGCCTGGCGATCGCCCATCCTATTATCGCTTAATAAAATTCCCCCTCAGTTAAACATATATGAAAATATATTAATTCCGAGGTAGAGGGTATTAGATATTAAAGGACACTTGTAGTTCGATATTTGTATATGAATCACGGTAATGTGATATGACTGATATATATATTATATATATATATCTATATATATATATATATATATATATATATATATATATATTATAATTTAGGCCAAAGGCCAAACACTAGGACCTATGAAGTCATTCAGCGCCGAAAGGAAAACAATGAGAGAGGAAAGGTTTGAAAGGTGTAACAGGAGGAAAACCTCGCGGTTGCACTACGAAGCAATTGTTAGGAGAGGCTGGAAAGTAAGATGGCAAAAAGAGAACATGAAAGGATGTCCAGTAAAAGGAACGAAATGGGGGAAGAAATATAGAATATAGAAGGAGGTACGGTAAAAGGAACGGGAGAGGTTACAACCAGAGACGGACGGAAGGAGCGACATGCCAGAATGTGCGAGAAATGCGTTTTGCGACTCTTCATTTTGAGGGAAATAATTGCAACTGAAGGAGACGAGAGCAAAATAAAACTTGACGAAGAGCTGAGGGAAGAGACAAACATTTTAGATTAATATTGAAATGGAATAAAGATGGCGCTATCATGGGAAAATGGAACGTCATGGAAATAACGAAAGCCAATTTGGCAAGAGAGGAAATCCCAACGAAGAGCGGACGTGAAAGGAATGCAAGATAAAAAGAGAGGAAATTAAAAGTAATAATTGAATGGAAACAGGAGAGCAACAATGAGAATAAACGATTGGATATTAAAAACAAAATATGTTAATTTGTAATCGAGTAATCGACAAGATTATAAGAAGAAGAAAAAAAGCAAATAATAGCCAATGAACATAGCTTTGCGACGCAAGTTCCCAGAATGTCAACCACTCTAAAGAGAAGAATGGAATTTGCTGGAGAAAAGGGGAAGTCAATCCCTTACAGAGGCCTTAAAAGGGGACCAACTGAGGATAATGTGCGTTTTATAAGCCCGTCTCATTACATGCTGTGACTTTTATCAAGTCAGGAGCTGGTTCATTAGTCTTCTTTGTAGGCGGCTGCAAAACCAAGTTCCAGTATGTTACCTTTTTCAGGCCACACGTACTATGTAGCTACTCGGTCAGATCGCCATTTTTGAGCATGATCGCTCAATGGCATCTTGAAGTATCTCATAGAAGCCATAATCCCCTTCTACCCACGTTATGCAGTGCAGGTACTCTGACGGAGGAGAGAAGCGGTTTACACAATCCACCGTAGTCCGTAGCAGTCCCGTAGGTCACACAATACAATAGAAGCCATGAAACTGCGGATAAAGACGGCGGCCCTTAGTCTACGAAATTTACGTCGGGGTTGAGAGCTGTTGGGTGTCTTGTTCTGAAGATCGCTATCCCTACCATCCCGGGGCGAGATTACTCTTGCTTATGCTGACTACTAGGCAGTAGCACCATTGGTCAAAAGGTAGGGACTACCGTCCTCTTGTTAAAAGGGAAGTTCTGTAGTAGACTTGGAGGGAAGGAGGGGGTCCACTTCCTCAAGCCTGATATCAGACTCCATCTTCTGGGCGATTTTCTGTGCATGTTTTTATCATTTCATAGTATTTCCCAACTGTTATAACAACCCAGAAAAGAAAATCTAAAATCCCTTTCGCGAGAAAAGCTTGATGTGCACATTGGCCTACATCGCTCGATCTTTCATTCCCTCTAATGTAACCTCCATCCATATTATCTTTCTTCCTCTCCCAACAATGGTTTCATAGTGCCACTGATTTGAGGCTCTCCTCCTGTTGCACCTTTCAAACTTGTCTATTTTCATTTTCCTTTCCAGCGCTGAATGACTTCATAGGTCCCAGTGCTTTGCCTCTGGCCTAAACTCTATATTCCTTTCATCATTCGTACTAATCTTTATTATTCAGAATGAAGACAGATTATCATGGAACAATCCCGAAAAGCTTGCAAAGAAGGCTCCCCACAGAGTAATATGTTTGTTTGTATGGTGGCTTTACATTGCATGGAACCAGTGGTTATTCAGCAACGGGACCAAAGGCTTTACGTGATTTCCGAACCACTTCGAGGGTGAACTTCTATCACCAGAAATACACATCTCTCACTCCTCAATGGAATGGCCAAGAATCGAATTCGCGACCACCGAGGTGGGACGCACGCCAACACCATACCAATCACGCCACTGATGTGCTCTACAGAGTAATATGGCCGCATGAAAAACAAGGAACTAGCGAGAATAGAATGGCATTCTTAGGCTCATTTAGCTTTTCTCAGTACCCTGTCATAGAAGTTATGACGCTGGCGTTTGTCAGAGCTGTCATATGAAGAAACCTGGTTCCAAACGACTATAGTCTGACCGTCGTTGTAAGTATACAGTCCAGGAATGAAATAAGTAAGAAAGTCATTTCACCATCTCGGTGAATTTTCATGTCAAAACAAAGTGCTTACTAGATTACAATGAAATAAATTGAACATGGAATTTAGGCCAAAAGCCAAAACACTGGGACCTCTGAGGTCATTCAGCGCTTGATAGGAAATTGAAAGTTGGTAGGTTTAATAGGTGGAACAGGAGGAAAACCTCGGAGTTGCACTTTGAAATAACTGTAAGGAGAGGGTGGATAGCAAGATGGAAGAAAGAGAATAGGATTAGAGATGCAGGAAAAGGAATGAAATGGATTGCAGCCAGGGAATTAAGGGACGCTGCAAAGAACCTTGAGTAATGCCTAAAGTACCACCCCCTGAGGTGCACTGACGTCACTTCCCCCTACGAAAGGAGATGATGCTTTCTTATCCTTTCCCGCTCTCTCTCTCTCTCTCCTAACATTAATTACCTTCATCGTATCTTTATCTTTTGGGATATGTAATGACCTTCCATGACGGTGCTCAGAGTGCAGTTTTCTTCTTCATTAACTCACTCCAAAAAACAAATGGGTAAAAGCGGCCCCATTACCTGCCCATTTGTCACAATTTTCTCTAGAGGCCGTTTAACGTTCCGCTGGTGGCCATACATGTCTACCCTTCCTGCCGGTTTTGGATCGCATTTCTGACAAGAAAAATCGACGTCCTCTTTGGGTTACACTTTGATTAATATTGTTGGCCTTCTCGCCTCGCGGGGATTCTGCCTTTCCTATTTGTGACATGCGCAGTTCCCCTCCGAGGGTTGGCACTGATTTACAGTCCCTGTAGATAATAGAAACCCCTTCTCTTACACTTCAGCGCGTACTGAACCTGCATCCGAGCCGGGAGTTTACAAAAATGTATATGCGTATATATATTATATATAAATATATATATATATATATATATATATATATATATATATATATATATATATATATATATATATATATATATATATATATATTTAAGTAGTTTCTTTAAGAAATTTTCTGATTGTAATACTTCAAAGCTGAATCACTGACATTTAAATTGTCTAACATGTTTGGTAATGCCTCTGTGATTCATACACACACACACATTATATATATATATATTATACATATGTATGTATATAATTTTTATTATATATATGTATATATAAATATATGTAGTATATACATATATAGTATTATACATATATAATATATATATATATACATATATATATATATATATATAATATATATATATATACATATATATATATATATAATATTATATATATATATATATACATATATATGAATATAATGAATCACAGAGACATTTCCAAATATGTTAGACAATTTCATATATGTGGAATAACCACAATTCCCTCATTTATACATAAATTCCCGGTTTCTTCACACTTTCTGGATACGCTTGTCAATACAAAGCCTAAAAGATCTAAATGGAAGAACATGAATGAATTCTGAAGTCCGTAGCTGGATTCAAACCCGCATCTGGAGTAAGAGAATAAGGTCATGGGATTGAATCCTTTCTACGGACGTCAGAATTCTTTCATATTCCTCCAGTTGGATCTTAGGCTTTGTAGTAACGACCGTTTCCGAAAAAAAAGCGTGATGAAATCGGTAATTTATGAAGGAATTGTGGTTATTCCAATAATATGTATGAACGTTTGTTCCGAAACTGAACCACCAGACTGCCTCCACCCATCTGTACTTGGCGTAAACAAGGGACAAGCCTTCGTTATTTCAGTCCTAGTCCTCCCATCTTCCTCTACTGGAAATACACAGGGTGTCCATCAAGTCCCAGTACCATTACAAGTATTTATTGCTCAGAAACAATATAACATAGAGTAATGCAGTTTTTTTGTAGAATGTTCTACATTTGTTCAAGTTTACATTCAGAGCACTTCATGCGATACATTCTTACAATGTCGAGACGGTATTCCATCTCCCTCCATACACGCTGCAGCATATCAACGTCAACTATTTGGACAACTTTAACAATGCATCTACATGTGGAATGTATTGAATGAAGCGCTCTGAATGTAAACTTGAGGAAATGTAGAACATTCTACAAAACAACTGCATTACTCTGTTATATGGTTTCTGAGCAATAAATGCTTGTAATGGCACTGGGACTTTATGGACACCCTGTGTATATATATATATATATATATATGTATATATATATATATATGTATATGTACATATATAAATATATATATGTATGTATGTGTGTGTATGTATATATATAAAGTGGTCGTAGCCTTCACCCGTAAGTTTGTTGATTCGACGAAAGTTTCATAGTTTCCGCTGACTCCCTGACAGAATTTGATACTGTGAACAAATTAGGTCTTCCGGAGCCAGTGCGAAGGTTACTGGACTTGGAGACCTCTGGATTGCTGTCACACTGAAAATAAGCGCCTCAGTGGCGTGGTCGGTATGGTGTTGGCTGCGAGTTATTTTCTTGGGCATTCCATTGAGGGGTGAAATATGTGTTAACACTTCTGGTGACAGAAGTTCACTCCCGACGTGGTTCAGAAGTCACGTAAAGCCGTTATTCCCGTTGCTGAATAACCACTAGTTCCATACAACGTAAAGTTCAAGTATATCTTAGTTTAACCAGACCACTGAGCTGATTAACAGCTCTCCTAGGGCTGTCCCGAAGGATTAGATATATTTTTACGTGACTAGGAACCAATTGGTTACCTAGCAACGGGACCTACAGCTTATTGTGGGATCCGAAACCACATTGTATCGAGAAATGAATTTCTATCACCAGCAATAAATTCCTCTGGTTCCGCGTTGGCCGAGCCGAGAATCGAACTTCGGACCACTGAAATGGTAGCCAAGCGCGGAATGCACTCGGCCAACGTGGAACTCATGCAACGTAAAAACACCATACAAACAAACACTGAAAATATTTTGATCGGTAGATTCGTGACATCTAGCTACGATGACTAACTTTCCTAACCTGTTTTCTAAGGATGATTTTTGTAGTACACACAAGAGGATTGTATTTGTTTCTCGCCCCCTTTAACACAGATCTGGCCTTGCTGTGATATTTACCCCTGCTTGGCAAATCGTATTGTTGGGTTTCTTACCCGTATTATGAGTTCTCACGGGTGTCATTTTGAAAATGGTTTTACTAAATGGCTTTTCGTGAGGAAATACATGTTGAACATCGTACACAATCAAAGTAACCCAAATGATTTGAAAGGAAAAATAAGGTGACAAGGAAAGTCGGTTTTTGTTTTCGGTATTTTTATGTATCAATCACAAACTCTGTAAAATAGCTGATTTTTAGTAGATGAAAATTGCTTATCTAGGAATTCTCCCTGTTTGGCAACGTTTAATTTATTCCTGGCTCCCTGACAGTATTTATTTTTTCAATATATTCTGGCTAATAATTGCCTAGTTCCCTTAGAGAAAATTTACCCCATAATTAGTACAGTGTGGCCTAAGTAATAATGTGTGTACGCCTGATCAACTAGTTTTCTCAGTATCTTATATATAATCCTGAACTCTTTTTATGGTTTTTAATGAATGAAGAAAAGGGGTATGGGTCTACCAACGTCATCTTAAAAAACTTACAGAGAATCAGAAATTTATGTAGAATCTACATACATAATAATATATTAATTCCGAGGTAGAGCGAATTGATATTAAGGGGCATTCGTAGTTTAATGCGTGTATATGAATCACGGTGATGTGAATATAATATTATATATATATATATATATTATATATATATATATATATATATATATATATATATATATATATATATATTGTAAAGGAATATTGATTTATTGAATGTAAAATTGCAGAAAAGGTTTGAAAATTGTATTTGCATAGAAAAAAGTGTGTACACTAGACAACAGATGGCAGTAGCGCTTGGCGTAGGCGGTAGTCGCCAAGGATAATGTACCGAAACAATGATATTTGGTCCCATGGATGTCTAGCGTGAGTCGGGTATATAAAGGCCCAAAAACGACGATTTTCGTTGGAGCTGAAACAAACAAGTGATTATAATAGTGTATCAAGTTTTGAGGAATATATGGTTATGATTATCCATTTGGACGTTTTCTTGTGTGATGTAACGTTGGTTGCCACTAACTTTTTGATGCTTACAGTGAATTATATGTTGTGTTGATGTAAAGCTTTGTGACTTGGGTATTATACTGTAAAATGCAGTGATTAGTGATTAGTAGTCTTGATTGAAGTGCTGTATAGCGAGTCTTTGCTTTTGTGTAAAGCGTCCGTAATTTGTTTAATGTTCTGTTTGTGACTTTAATTTCCTTACTAGTTGTTATTAAAGTACATTTTAAGTTATAGTGAGTTGTCACTGTTTCCTGATATATTCTCCTCGTAAATCCTTACCGTAGAGAGAGTTTTTTTTTTTATGTTACATGGGGGCCTGTCGAACGAAACCCGAACGTATCCCTACTCAGTTTTTGCTCATTCTATCGAACGAAAACTCAAACATAACCATACTCCTTTTACTCATTCTATTCGAACGAAACCCGAACGTAATCCTTATTAATTGTTATTTCTTATGTCGAACGTATTCGACCATAACTTGACGTATCCCTAACTGTTAATGCTTTTCAGTACTTCCATGTACTTTAGAGAGGGGGGAGAGTGTGATAGTGTTAGTGCTATATTTGTCTTGCTGTGTTATTTTGAGCAGGTTATTAAGATGTTTGATTTGAAAGATTTCATACGTTAGTCCTAGTGGTGAAAAGTTAGAAGGTATAACTAAAATAGACTGGATTGTTCTAGCTAGGTACTATAATGTAGAAGTATCAGAATCTGCAAGGAAGCAAGAAATCTCAAATAAAAGTAAGTGAGGCGCTATGACTTTAGGCATTTTTGTCTGATAAGAAAGGGTTGTTACTAATGAGTTGGGAAGAGGAAGAAACTGATAGCCAGCAAAGCGCTAGTGAAAATAATACAGAGGGTAGTGCAAGTGAAGAGGAAGGTGCCAAAGCCGTACGTGAAAAAAACCAAGTCACGCAGGGTTAAACCAAAAAAGTCCAAACTTTTTTATGAAGGGATGAGTGTGAGCAGATGCAGATTCATTTGCAAATAGTTAGATTAGAGAATGAGAAAGCTGTTGAACTAAAGAAGTTAGAAAAATGAGAGAGCTGAAAAGGTTAGGAAGATTGAGGTTGAAGAGCAAAGAAAGAAGATAGAAGCTGAGAAGAGGTTGAGCAAAAGAGGATCGAGCTAGAGATGAAGAAACTTGAAGTAGAAGAAAAGTCCAGAGAAATACCAAATCTTTTAGAATAGACAATGCAGTAAAAAGTGTACCAATTTTTGTTGAAAATGAAGTGGATGCATTTTTTTTACAATTTGAGAAAGTAGCAGAACAGCGTGAATGGCCCGAGAACGTCATGGAGCACGTTGGTTCAAACCTCCTTTCGAGGAAAGGCTAGGGAAGTATTTGCTGCCTTATCTTTTAGATGATTCTAAGGATTATGAGAGAGTAAATCCGAAGTTTTGAAAGCTTATGAATGGGTGCCAGAGAGGTATAGAGAGAAGTTCAGAAGCTGGATAAAAAGACACAGTCGTACTCATATGGAGTGCACGGGAACAACGCCTGTGGTATGATAGTGGATGAATGCCGAGAAGTTAATGGTGATTTCGGTAAACTTCAGGAACTTATCTTGCTGAGCAGTTCAAGGATGGTATTATCCACTTATTAAAACATATTTGGATGAACGTGATGTAGATAATGTCGATGAAGCCACTAGATTGTCTGATAATTATGCATTGACCCATAAGCTATATAATACTGACGTCACTCCTAAAATTGGAAGGAGCAGAGTTTGGGAAGAGCAGCAAAATTACAAGGCACAAGGTAAGACTACGAGTTCACAGGTATCATCTCGTGGAGTCTATAATAAATCCTTTAATAGAGGTGGTAGAGGGGCAAGTCAATATAATTCTGGTCCTAGTGTTAGTGCTGGAAAAGCAGGATACAGTGTAAATGATCAGTTTACACCTAGTTACCAAAATTATAGGCGAAAATTTTAGAGATTTTGTATGTTTCAGTTGTGGCAAACCAGGACACATCAGTAGGAGTTGTCCACATCGCACAATAACCGTCCAATTCAAGTGGTAAATAAAGTTAAAGATAAACCTGTACATTTTAAGGATGGTCATAAACCTGAAAATACCATTGCATTGTTGAATCAACCACAAGCATGTGGTGACAGAGATCCTTGTTTATTTGCTTCTCCCCTTAGGCCAGGTAAGAGGTATTGTAACGATAGCATCGACAGTATAATATATGTGATGTTGATGAGAATATAGGTTACAAAATAGGTAACAATGATGTTCAAAATGTTAGTAATGTTGGTTGTATTGAGGATATTGTAAAAGGAAATGGAGTGAGACTACCTGAAGAGAAGTCCACATCCAAAGGTACTGAATTGTATGACCCTTTTATGGGAGATGGTTGGTTACACCTCCCTTGTGTTGAAAAAAGGAAAGTAAGGTGGTTAAGAGATACCGGAGCGGTTACAGTCTGTAATGATAAGAAATATGTATGACCAGTGGAAGGATACTGGAGAGTATGTACTTGCGTGGGTTTGGACCTGAATTTTCAGCTCCATTAGTAGAAGTAAGGTTAGAAACTCCGTTAATTTCGGGATATGTTAAAATTGCTTTGGTGAGAGAAATCCCAGTGTCAGGAGGTAGAGTTAATTTCTTGGAAATGATGTATGTGGAGACAAAAGTTTTTGGTAGCATAAGCCAATTTTGACATAACCCTTTAATTCTTCATTTATTACAGAAGTTGAATGTACATTCCAAACTTATTTCCTGCTTGTGCAGTTACTACAAGAAGTAAGAGTGCGAAGAAAGGTAAATGATGACTGGACGGTTTGGATTTACAAAACTTGTTTAAAAGATAGTCCGGAAACACTACAAGTAAGTAAAGTCAGTACTCCTTTGCGAATGCTGAAAGTTAATAAGGAAGAATTTGTTAAATCTCAAATTGAAGATGATAATTTGAAGGTAATAAGAGATAATGCCCTTGTTGATATAAATGATATCGAGAAGGAAGGCAAGTGTTACTTTTTAAAGGATGGAATCCTAATGAGGAAGTTCAAGAGTAGAAATGTTAATGATGTTGTAGAACAAGTGGTCATTCCAAGTAGTTATAGGAATTTTGTTCTAGGTATTGCTCATGACTTAGTTTTATTCTGGTCATTTAGGTATCAAACAAAACCTATGAAAATTATTAAGGTATTTTTTTTTGGCCTAAGATGCGGAAAGATTGTAGTGAATATTGTAAAAAAAAAATTGTGATTTATGTCAAAAAGTAGGTAAAGCTCAACATGACCCTAAGGTGATGCCATTGCAACCCATTGAAGTTCCAGGAGAACCCTTTGAGAAACTGGTTTTGGATTGTGTAGGACCTCTGCCTAGTCTAGCAAAGGTAACGAGTATTTGCTGACAATTATGTGTAGTGCTACCAGATTTCCAGAGGCTATTCCTTTAAGAACAGTGAGTGCTGATAAGATAATTGAAGCACTTAACAAGTTCTTCTCGCTGGTAGGTTTGCCAAAAGAAGTTCAAACCGACCAAGGAACCAACTTTACGTCTAGAAAGTTTACCTCATTTTTAGCCTGTCAGAATATTAAGCATTGTTTATCGTCTCCTTATCACCCACAGAGCCAAGGAGTGGTCGAACGATTTCATCGAACCTTCAAAACCATGCTTCGCACGTACTGTTGTGAAAATGAAAAGGAATGGATGTCTACATACCAATGTTGCTATTTGCCGTTCGTGATAGCGTACATTCATCGTTGGGTTATTCTCCTTTTCAGTTAGTATATGTCCATCAGGTAAGGTCACCCATGGAGGTGATAAAGAATCAGTTGATTTCAGATGAGAAGGATTCTAGCACGTTACAAGAAATGAAGGAAAAAATAAAGAAAATATGGAAAGTAGCACATGAGAATCTTAAAGTAGTACAAGAAGAGATGAAAAGAAATTACGACAAAAAGGCTGCAAAACGTGAACTCGACATAGGAGATAAGGTTCTAGTGTATCTCCCTACAGCTGGTAAGGTTTTTAACCAGAAGTATATAGGACCTTGCACGGTGAAGGAAAAAGTAAGTGATGTTAATTATCGAATTCAATTTCCTACAGGACGGAGGAAAGTTAAAACTTTCCATATTAACAAATTAAAGAAGTATAACGAATCCAGTGGAGTGTTGTCAATTGCAAAAGAGGATGATGAAAAAGACGTTGAAGAAGAAATTGAACTTAGATTAAAAAATACAGATTATTTTGAGTGATGATGAAAAATTTAGGAAGTTATGTAGTTTTCATTTATCGATGAACAGCAGCATGATTTTAAAGTGCTAATTCAAAACTTTTTAGATCTATTTTCAGACCATCCTAAAAGGATAAAAGGAGTACAACATAAAATCAGGTTGAGAGAAGAGACTCCAATAAGTCAGCGTCCATACAGAATGTCGCCGAGGCAACAACAACAGTTAAAGACCGAAGTTTGCTTATTTTTACTGAAACACGGACTAGCAGAGGAAAGCCATAGTGAATGGGCTAGCCCATGTATTCTAGTCGACAAACCTGACGGAAGTGCAAGAATGTGTACAGACTATCGAAAGGTAATAATGTAACTATAAAAGATTCATATCCTATGCCCAGAGTAGAAGATATAATTGATAATGTAGCAAAGTTTCCTTTTTTAAGTAAAATTGATTTATTGAAAGGATACTATCAAAATTGAGTTAGACAAAAACAGCAGGGATATTGCTGCATTTGTTACACCCATGGACTTTATAATTATAAGGTAATGCCATGTGGTTTATGTAATGCACCTCTGACATTCCAACGTCAGATGAATTATATCTTGAAGGATTTCGAAGGTGTATTTGTTTATTTAGATGACATTATTATTGTTGGAGAAACCTGGGAAGATCACATTAAAAAAGTATATGATGTTTTTAAGAGGTTATTAGAATTTAATGTTACGATAAACCTTGCCAAATGTGAATTTGGAAAAACTACTGTTCAATATTTAGGACATGAAATAGGAAGTGGCCAAGTGAAACCTGTTGATTGTCATATTGAGGTCATAAAGAATTTGACCCTCCCTACATCTAAACGTGGAGTGATGAAATTTTTGGGAACAGTGGGGTATTACAGAAAATTTTTGTAAGAACTTTTCAGATGAGCCTACCCATTAACAGAGTTGCTGAAAAGGATGTGAAGTTTGTGTGGTCAAAGGAATGTGACGATGCCTTTAATAAACTTAAGCTCATGTTAATGTCTAAGCCAGTGCTGAAATCCCCAGACTTTAATCTACCATTCAAGTTACAGGTAGACTCCAGTGAAGTAGGAGCTGGCAGTGTATTATTACAGGAACATAATGGTGTTTTACACCCTGTGTCTTACTTTTCAAAGAAATATAATAGCCACCAGTTAAATTACAGTATTGTGAAAAAGAAGCTTTAAGTTTAATTTTGAGTTTAATGCACTTTGAGATATACTTGCTTAACAGTAACTTTGAAATAGACGTATATACTGATAATAACCCTTTAACCTTTATTAATAAATGTAAGCCCAACAATAAGAGAATTTTAAGATGGTCTTTATTTTTGCAACCATTCAAACTAAATATTCACCATATAGCAGGCAAAGAAAATGTCATTGCAGATTCTCTCTCTAGATCTGTTGATTATTTAAAGGAAAGTGCTTGTTACCAACGACGTGGCAGTCTCCGACAGTTGCTAAATGGAAGTAGCTAATGTTTAAGACTGTAAGAGTGAAAAATTCAGAATGGACTGAGGAGAGAGCCGCTAGATGTTAAAACGGGGGGGAATGTAAAGGAATATTGATTTATTGAATGTAAAATTGCAGAAAAGGTTGAAAATTGATATTTGCATAGAAAAAAAGTGTGTACACTAGACAACAGATGGCAGTAGCGCTTGGCGTAGGCGGTAGTCGCCAAGGATAATGTACCGAAACAATGATATTTGGTCCATGGATGTCTAAGTGAGTCGGGTATATAAAGGCCCAAAACGACGATTTTTCGTTGGAGCTGAAACAAACAAGTGATTATAATAGTGTATCAGTTTTGAGGAATATATGGTAAATGTATTTGTTTGTTTATCCTTGGACGTTTTCTTGTGTGATGTAACGTTGGTTGCCACTAACTTTTTGATGTTACAGTGAATTATATGTTGTGTTGATGTAAAGCTTTGTTACTTGGGTATTATACTGTAAAATGCAGTGATTAGTGATTAGTAGTCTTTGATGAAGTGCTGTATAGCGAGTCTTTGCTTTTGTGTAAAGCGTCCGTAATTTGTTTAATGTTCTGTTTGTGACTTTAATTTCCTACTAGTTGTTATTAAAGTACATTTTAAGTTATAGTGAGTTGTCACTGTTTCCTGATATATTCTCCTCGTAAATCCTTACCATAGAAAGTTTTTTTTTTTATGTTACAATATAGATATATATATAATTATATAGTATATATAATATATATATATAATATATAACTATAACACATAATAAACACATATACACATATACATATATAGCACATATACCCTATATACACATATACATTATACCATATACATATATATATAGAATACATATATATCCATATATATACATATATATACATATATATACATAATATATAATATAGATATATCATACATATATATATTACATATAGATAATAATATATATTATAGATATATATATATATATATACCATATATAGATATATATATACTTATATATATATTATATATATATATATATATGATTAATATATATATATATACATATATTATATAATTTATAATATATTATACAATATATAATACATATTATATATATTATACCATTATAATAATATATACCATATATTATATATATACATTTAGATATATATATATAATATAGATATATATATCTATTTATATATAGTATATAATATATATATATATAATCATAGTGGATCATCTTGTTTCACGTCTCCCAGGTGACAGTATGGGAGAATGACAGGGCCACCCAACCCTGCAAACTGGTTTGTCTGCCCTGGGTGCATATTTCCCAAGTCTGGAAGAGTATAGGGATAAGGGGAAAATTAGGACCAATCTTATCCCAGGCTTTGATTAATACATGTTGAATATTTGTATAAATTTATTTTCTGTTGAAAGAGAGTTTGGAAAAAAGCGTCATCCATATTTATTTTAAAGCATATCGCAGTTCTAATAAATTTGTGCTTCAATTCTTCTCAAGTTCAGCTCAGTAAAAAGTCTACTGTAACTTCATAAATAGGTATTCCGTAGGTGTTCCTATAATTGCTAAAATATTGAATACTAATGAAATACTAATTTTAATTCTTTGTACACAATGAAAGACAAGTACGAAGGGTTTGCTAAAATATTAAATAAATGAAATAACCAGTGTTTTCTTTGTACACAATGAATTTTAAGCAAATATCACATAAGGGCTTGCTAAAAATATTCAATACTAAATTATATTATCACTTTTTCTTTGTTTGTACACAATGTATGAAAAGTAAAAATCAAAAGCAAAAAATATTCAATAAAAAACTTTTTATATATTTGTACACAATGAATGACAAGTACTAATCGGGTAAAGACATCTGGAAGGTTATCAAAACGGAATCCACCTCAAAAAGGCAATTTTTTTACCACAGTTTATCAAATATACCTTGAAAAACAACCATCTTCAGATTAACTACTGACAGGATGAGTTTGTCAAGTAACTATATTGCATTTCAAAAATGCAATTTTTTACTACAACTTATCAATTACTCTTTGAAAAACAATCTTTTTCAGAGTAGCTACTGACAGGATGACTCTGTCAAGCCAAAACAACATTGCCGTAAGTTTCCTTAAGGGGACATTAGCTCTTGAAATAATTGAATGAATGAAGCTGATACTGTGTCCCTGTAAATGGTAGGGACTATATCAGTCTGATTCCTGTTCATGACCTAGTAATGATCCGTATATCGCTTTTATACAATGCACGTAATGTGCATTACTAGGAAATAGCATATGTCCATAGAAATCCGGAGCGCAAGCCTATTCCCTCTCTCTGTTTTCCCCTACAAACAGGTCAGATATCGTATATAATTTAGAAACTCGCGATGAAACAGTAAATATCGAATTTGCAAGCAGGCAGGAATTAACAGGTGCTGAGCACTATTACCAAGAAGGAGAAGCCAATAACGCATAATTTATTTCACGGTGTAGCCTATCTCATTTGAAGGATATATTGTTGTTAAATTAGTGTTGCATTGTGTTTAAATATATCTGACTAAAATGTATAGGTCATACAAGCCGTAAACTGTGAAATGGGGAAGTTTTTCTTCGGCATTGTGATTGGCAGTAATGGCTATGAGATTGAGTGTAGCTAAAAGGCGTGGCTTGTGACGTCATGGATCAGCTCCACGCGCTTTGATTGGTCCTAATTTTCCCCCTATCCCTATACTCTTCCAGCCTTGGGAAATATGCGCCCCGGGTGGGAGCGGGGTAGGTAAGGGGAGACATTAACTACCCTCCTGCCTACCTGTTTGTCCGTCTTGGTTGGGGGTAGGGTAGGGATGGGATCATGAGGGTAAGGGAGACAGCAGCGCCGGGTGCCAGCGCGCATAGTGCGCTCCAACAAGCTCTTATATATGTTATGAAATGCAGAATTGTAGATGCAGCCCTGTGTAGACTTTTTCCACAACATTAAAGGCTCCCCATATAACCTACACAGGGGTCATCAACAGCGAGTCGATCCCGTCAGACATGATGCGGCATTCACCTCCATCTTGCATTCTTGAAAAGGACATGACGGCCATCCTTTGTAATTGCATCTTCAGTAATTTCAAGGTCATCCTCTTCTCCTTTGTAGCGGACAAGACACTTTCGAAGCATATAACTATTTCACTACCATATACTCTTGTTTTTTCACATCATCAAACCTTCTCAAACACTGATCCAGCGTTTCAACAAAGCCAACGTTTTTACCTGTTCTTGTTTCCACCTTCCTCACCTTTTCAATTTGCTTATTCCATGTGTAGGCCTCAAACAGTTTCATCTTACAGTGTAACCCCGCCCCCCCTTTTTTTATTCACCCGTAACACCAGTATTTCACTTCCATAATGGAGATTTGGCTCATTAATCCTGTAATGCATTCATGCCTTGCTTTCGAAACACTTCGAGTTATCAGTCTTTAGCACAGATTCGGCTGCCTTACTTGCTTTACCAATTCTGCAACTAACCTTTTCTCTTATCCTATCATCATCTGTGGTACATAATCACAAATATTCATCCACAGTGGATATTAACATTCACTGATCCATCTTCCTGGCTTCCATCAGCCCTGTTAGCCTTTACTCTTGCTTAGAATTCATCTCAACTTTAGCATTTTGCAAACTTTCAAACTACAGTGCTACGGTTTGAATTCTATCTGGCAAGGACGAGTTTATTTAGAAATCTTGCACAACACTATATATGTATATATATCACATATATAAATATATACATACATGTCTTTTAGGATGAAGTTGTTGCTTTCGTCTTGCCCTCTCCCACCTTTGTTTTAATCCATATCATTGAAATAACTCTCGGGCATATAATTTACCATGTAGATCAACATAGACTCCAGGGGATTGATTCTTAATTCTGCCCCGCCTTATTAAAGTTTCGAACCCTGTGTCCATACATACACACATGTATGAGTCATATCACATTACCGTGATTCATATACGTACATCGAGCTACAAATGTCCTTTAATATCTAATTCGCTATACCTCGGTTCGCTCCCGTGAGCCGACAAATTTCTTATCGACTAAAAAATTCCCATTTTGTTAACTTATATGAAAATATATTAATTCTGAGGTAGAGCGAATTAGATATTAAAGGACATTTGTAGTTCGATGTATATATATGAATCACGGTAATGTGATATGACTCATACATGTGTGTATGTATGGACACAGGGTTCGAAACTTTAACAAGGTTACATTGGATGTTTTATGAAATAAAAATAAGAACCTTTAAGTACACATGACCCACCCATAATAATAATAATAATAATAATAAAATAATAATAAATAATAATAATAATAATACTAACTAATAACTAATAATCAAAATTAACAATAATAATAATAAGAATAATAATAATCCTAGTAATAATAATAATAATAATAATAATAATAAAATAATAATGATAATTATTAATATTTTTTTATTTATTATTAGTTATTTTATTATTTTATTATTATTTATTATTATTATTATTATTATTTTGGGTGCATGTGTACGTAAAAGTTCTTATTCTTATTTCATTAAACATCTATTTTCTTTTGAAAATTGTTATTTTTTCTAATAGTAGATGAGTGCTAGATGATCAGAGAGAGAGAGAGAGAGAGCCTGGCTGCGCCACTTCAACGAAGAAGTAAAAAGTGGCTGCTATGGAGCCAAGATCTAAGGAAGCTCGATTACCACCCAGATCAAGGCGTTAGCGAACTCATAAAAGGGTCTCGTCCAAACACGGAAATCACCTTACTTATTGATAAGCAAGCCATTACTGTAATTGTTTATTTAGCGCTAATGGACGATTCCGACCCGGCCACAGAGGACCCGCAACGTCGCACAACTAAAAGTTGGAGATAAAGGGGAACGCATCCCCATGCAAGGAAGACATCAGCGAGGGTGAGAGACAGACAGTCTTCGCTTCAGATGGTTGGCAGAGAGGATTTTCGTCCTTAAAAGAGACCTCGTGGGACCACCGAACACTTGCCACGTCCTGATTTGGTTCGGAAGTGTACAGCATCTGTCTAATTGGACGTCGATGCGTTTTATTGTGATGCTGCGGTCCATTGTGTACGGCCGTTTCGCGGTTTGCTGATGCATCATCTCCATTCTTGGATGAGACAAGCATCTCCATTCTTGGAGAACAATGCTCAGATGATAAAACGGCGTATGTAAATGTGGCATGGATTCATGCTAATGCTGAAAGCTCCTAGTATCTTTTTTTTTTTTTTTTTTTTTTTTTTTTTTTTTTTTTTTTATTTAACTGGATTTCTTTGAGAAATATTTCTCAAGGCCAGGGTAATCTGGACGTCACGAGGAGCCCAGCAATGCCCGGAATATTATTGTTGTTTCTACACCTGTGGCAAAGGCTGCTGGGTACGCTCAGTAGAACAAGAGGGTCGAAAGGACAGGCTACAGGCTCAAAGGTCCTTTGGCGGTCTGCAGCTGTAGATGATAATTACACCTGTTGAGAACATTGTCCGTTATTAAGCTATTAATTACACCAATATTTTGCCTTTTTCTACATTATCAAGGAAAAGCGCCCATTCTTTTTGCCTCCCGGAATAAGTATGCACTGCTGTCAGTAACGTGTAATTTAAGGCAAAAGGATGGGTAGGCATTTGTCCGTGATTACGTCATTGCTACAATGAGCAGTGTCTATTATTGACCCATAAATTAAACGGACGTTGACTGTTATTAACCCATAAGTGGAATGAACGCTGTCCAATGTTAATCAATGAATCAAGTTATTATTGGTTGCTCTCCACCTGTAATTTATCCTCAGATGAAATATGAAAACGACCACTAGCTGCCGCGCCACGAGATATGTCAAGTTTGGTTTGATTGAACGTTTGATAGAATGGTTCTGCCCTGAAGTGAATTCCGACGAATATCATTTTCCTGAAGTTGTGACCAATTCAATTTGCTCAACACCGGTGACGGAAATTGCAGTCATAACTTTCTGGTAGTATGCAGCACTTGAGAACATTTGGCTTAATGGTGCTCCCAAAACTCCTAACTGTGGCTTGCGAGGTTTCGTGTATTTACAGAATTGTTCGGATCATCGTCACTTCGGATTTTTTTTTTTTTTAACGTGACCAATAAATTAGATTACTTCGATCTTTGGTCCTACCATTGCTGGAACAGATCTCATAGCAGCCTTGTCGAATTTGTTTTAAATACAAACAAGCTGAAATCCAACAAAAATGTTTTCTCAAAATAGAGAAATAACATTCTTTCTACCATGGCCTCGGTCCTTTTTATTCTCGAGTACATTGTGACCAGCGATCAACTCTTGTGCATTGGTATTCTGCTTCGGCCTTTTATCACCTCCGAGTTACACAACACGATGACTAGGATATAGGTACGAATCTTTGTCAGTTCGTGTGTATCAATATGACAACACTGGAATTTGTTTTTACGTATCTATACATTATTATTATTATCATTATTATTATTATTATTATTATTATTATTCAGAAGATGAAACTTATTCATAAGGAACAAGCCCACCAAAGGGGCCATTGTCTTGAAATTCAAGCTTCCAAAGAATATGGTGTTCATCAGGGAGAAGTAAGAGGAGGTAAAGGGAAATACAGCAGAAGAGATCGTCATCTTTCCCACCGTTATCCCTACACTAAGGGGTCGGTTGCCTGATGCACCTTTCCTTACAGCATCAGGCATGGTTTATTATTTGGCAAAAGGGTTTTTACGACCGCATGGCAGGCCGTCATCAACCACAGTTATTGGCTAAAAAGTCCACCTGCAAGGCAGCAGTTTCCAGTTATTAGCGGTGAGCCTAGCCTCTTACTAAAAAAGTAAGACTGCAAGGCAGCAGCTGTCCTTTTAGTCGCCTTTTACAACACACAGGACCTACGGTGGTAGTATTCTTACATCCCTACCACAAGGCGGGGAAATACTACAGCAGAAGAGATCCCACTTAAAAAAAAATAACTAATAAATAAAAAATGGATAAAAATGTATTAAAATGCAAGGAAAATAATATTATGGCAGTGATGCATTTCATCTCCGCTTGAACTTCTGAAGTTCCAATTTCACGACATCCTCTGGGAGGCTGCTCCAAATCCAAAGGTGTGAGGAATGATGGTGTGAGGACGACCGCTTTATCCGCAAATTCCTCTGTACGTATTTCTACAATCGCGTTGTTCTTACTTCCCTCCTTGAGAGCGTTCAGCGGGCTTTCCGCCAATGTATATATCATATAAAATCATGTTTTGTATGCTTTTATATTCTCAGTGATATGTCTCGCAAGAAACAAATCGGCTGTCGCCGACCCATTTTTACTCTCTCGCTGGTCGGATACCACATTTCCGCCCGCACGCTGTATATTTGAATTTCCTTTACCTGTAATAAAAATCTACGGGATGCTCTTGAGCAAGAGCCCGTGCTGACATAAAGCCAGCTTAATCTTAAACAACAACAACGTAATAAAAATCAGTACACTTCTACCTGCCTCTTTGTACGCTCCTCACAATGGACCTCTGGAACTGAGAAACTCGACAGCGAGGAACATTTATTCCATATTGGTGCTGCTGCTCAGCGAATCTGGTTGCTCTCGGCAAGGAAAGTCAGGGATCAGTTGCGAATGTGTACGATCTCTGTTGAAATAGAACTTATGAAAGACATCCGTATTACCCTGTCAACCTTGTTTGCTAGTATGACTCCGTGTCAACACTTGTCTATCAGCTTAACCTGCTGTCAACCCTAGTATTTACCAGAACGACCTTCCATTAATTCTTTTATACCAGTATGACACATTGTCAACATTTAATTTTAGTACGACCTGTTGACAACCTCTGTTTACCAGAGCGAGACCCATTGTCAACCCCTATATCCCATTCGACCCATTGTCAACATCCACATAATGTATACCGATATGGCCTGATGTCAAAACCTACTCACAAGTACAATCCATTTTCATCTCTTATTCACCAGTGTAACCTGTTTTGAAACCTTGTGATCCAGTACATGTTTTTGACCTCTACTTACCAGTACGACATGGTGCCGATCCCTGCTTACCAGTATGACATGTTGTCGACTCCTACTTATTAAGTAAGACATGTTGTCGACCCTTACTTACAAGTACGACATAAATGTCGACCCTTGCTTATTAGCACATGTTGTCGACCCCTACTTACCAGTAAGACTTGCTGTTATCAGCAATTTACGTGAATGGTTTATTACCAGTATCTGTATACTGATGTAATGTGCATTTAACCCCCCTTCCCCTCACATGCTGGCTTATTCGAAAAAGGAATGGAATGATGTTTTTTCGTTAAAGGTACACCTTATACTAAATATAGCATTTTGTAGGTACAATGGTTTCCAAATAGGTTACTGTCCATATGGTAAATATAGATTACAGATATGGTAAAAACTGTTCGTTTGTAGACAGAATAGCATCCAGACATGGGTGGTATTCCAGATGGGACTCCTTAGGGAGGTAATGCCTTCAGTGTAGGTATTACTTAAGGATGGATGGTGGTCCAGATGGCCCATTAGCGAGGTAGTGCCTTCAGTGTAGATATTAATAAAGGATGGATGGTATCCCAGATGGACCCCTCAGGGAGGTAGTGCCTTCAGTGTAGGCATTACTTAAGGATGGATGGTATTCCAAATGGACCCCTTAGGGAGGTAGTGCCTTCAGTGTAGGCATTACTTAAGGATGGATGGTATTCCAAATGGACCCCTTAGGGAGGTAGTGCCTTCAGTGTAGGCATTACTTAAGGATGGATGGTATTCCAGATGGACCCCTTAGGGAGGTAGTGCCTTCAGTGTAGGCATTACTTAAGGATGGATGGTATTCCAAATGGACCCCTTAGGGAGGTAGTGCCTTCAGTGTAGGCATTACTTAAGGATGGATGGTATTCCAGATGGACCCCTTAGGGAAAGAGTGCCTTCAGTGTAGGCATTACTTACGTATGGATGGTATTCCAAATGGACCCCTTAGGGAGGTAGTGCCTTCAGTGTAGGCATTACTTACGGATGGATGGTATTCCAAATGGACCCCTTAGGGAGGTAGTGCCTTCAGTGTAGGCATTACTTACGGATGGATGGTATTCCAAATGGACCCCTTAGGGAGGTAGTGCCTTCAATGTAGGCATTACTTAAGGATGGATGGTATTCCAGATGGACCCCTTAGGGAGGTAGTGCCTTCAATGTAGGCATTACTTAAGGATGGATGGTATTCCAAATGGACCCCTTAGGGAGGTAGTGCCTTCAGTGTAGGCATTACTTAAGGATGGATGGTATTCCAGATATCCATTAGGGAGGTAGTGCATTCAGTGTAGGCATTACTTAAGGATGGATGGTATTCCAGATGAACCCCTTAGGGAAGTAGTGCCTTCAGTGTAGGCATTACCTTTCAAACCCTTTTACTTTCATTTCTAGATTTATTCTAAGCCAATGAAATAGACATGCATGTGTCTAGATATAATAATAAGCAGGTGTGGTAGAAACAATTGTTTCTGGATATAATGCTTAAACAGGTGTGGTAGACACGATTGTTTCTGGATATAATGCTTAAGCAAGTGTGGTAGACACGATTGTTACTGGATATAATACTTAAGCAGGTGTGGTAGACACGATTGTTTCTGGATATAATGCTTAAGCAGGTGTGGTAGACACGATTGTTTCTGGGTATAATACTTAAGCAGGTGTGGTAGACACGATTGTTTCTGGATATAATGCTTAAGCAGGTGTGGTAGACACGATTGTTTCTAGATATAATGCTTAAGCAGGTGTGGTAGACACTATTGTTTCTGGATATAATACTAAGGTGTGGTAGACACGATTGATTCTGGATATAATGCTTAAGCAGGTGTGGTAGACACGATGTTTCTGGATATAATGCTTAAGCAGGTGAGGTAGACACGATTATTTCTGGATATAATGCTTAAGCAGGTGTGGTAGACACGATTGTTTCTGGATATAATTCTTAAGCAGGTGTGGTAGACACTATTGTTTCTGGATATAATGCTTAAGCAGGTGTGGTAAACACAATTGTTTCTTGATATGATACTTAAGCAGGTGTGGTAGACACGATTGTTTCTGGATATAATACTTAAGCAGGTGTGGTAGACACTATTGTTTCTGGATATAATACTTAAGCAGGTGTGGTAGACACTATTGTTTCTGGATATAATACTTAAGCAGGTGTGGTAGACACAATTGTTTCTGGATAGAATACTAAGGTGTGGTAGACACGATAGTTTCTGGATATAATTCTTAAGCAGGTGTGGTAGACACGATTGTTTCTGGGTATAATGCTTAAGCAGGTGTGGTAGACAGGATTGTTTCTGGATATAATGCTTAAGTAGGTGTGGTAAACACTATTGTTTCTGGATATTATACTAAGGTGTGGTGGACACGATTGTTTCTGGATATAATGCTTAAGCAGGTGTGGTAGACACGTTTGTTTCTGGATATAATACTTAACCACATCTGATACACACAATTTTTTCTGGATATACTGCTTTAAGGTAGGTGGTGGGGTAAGACAAACGATTGCTTCTGGATATAATGCTTAAGCGGAGGTTTGGTAGACACGCATTGGTTTTGTATATAATATTTAAGCAAGGTTGTGGTAGACACGATTGTTTCTTTTCGGATATAATGCTTAAATCAGGTGGAGGTGAGACAACGATTGTTTCTGGATATCAATGCAGTTAGCAGGTGGTTGGTAGAACATGATATTGTTTCTGGATATAAATGCGTAAACAGGTGAGGTAGACAGGATTGTTTCTGGATCTTAATGCTTAAGCTGGTTGGTAGGTACACCGATTGTTTTTTTCTGGATATAATATTGTTAAGCAGGTGTTGGTAGGACACGATTGTTTCTGGATATAATGCTTAAAGCAAGTGTTCATAGACACTATCTTTTTTCTTGGATATAATGCCTAAGCCAGGTGTTGGTAGACACGATCTTGTTACTGGATATAATTGCTTAAAGCCAAATGTTGGTAGACACGATTGTTTTCTTTTGGATATAAGCCTTGAACGTAAGTGGTGGTAGAACACGATTGGTGCTTCTGGATATAATAACTAAGGTGGGGTGGTACACAATTGTTTCTAGAATATAATGCTAAGCAAGTGTGGTAGGCAACTATTGTTTTGGCGGAATAATACGGTGTAGGTTAGACACCGATTGTTTCTGGATATAATGCTTAACGCAGGTGTTGGTAGACCACTATTGTTTTCTGGGAATAATTACTAAGGTGTGGTACACCCACTATTGTATCTGGATATTAATGCTTAAACAGGTGTGGGTAGGACACTATTTGTTTCTGAATATAAATGATTAAGCAGGTGTGGTAGACACGATAGTTTCTGGATATCAATGCGAAGCAGGTGTGGTAGACAAGATTGTTTCTGGATTATAACTGCTAAGCAGGTGTGGGTACCCACAACGATTTTGGATTTTGGAATAATGATTGAGCATGTGGTAGACACGATTGTTTGCTGGATATAATGCTTAAGCAAGTGTGGTAGACACCCCCCCCCCCCCCCGAGAGTGTTTCTGGGATATAATGGCTTAAGCAACAATGTGTGGTAGGACCACGATTATACTCTGGATATAAATGCTTAAGCAGGTGTGGTAGACACTATTGGATTCTTTGGGAGATAATGCTAAGAAAGCAAGATGTAGTAGGAACACGATTGTTTCTGGCTATAATGATTAAGTAAGGTGCGGTAGACACGATTGTTTCTCGATATATTCCTTAAGCTAAGCATGGTAGACACGATTGTTTTCAGGATATAATGCATAAGCAGGTGTGGGTAGACACTATTGTTTCTGGAACTATCAATAACTTAAGGTCAGGAGTGGGTAGATCACTATTGTTTGCTGGGATATAATGCTTTTTTTGTTAAAGCAGGTGTGGGTATTAACACGATTGTTTCTCGATAGATTCCTTAAGCAAGCATGGTAGACACGATTGTTTCGGAGGATATAATGCTTTAAGCAGGTTGGTTTAGGTAGACACTATTTGTTTCTGGATATAATACGAAGCAGTTGTGGTTAGCCAACTAGTTGTTTCTGGATATAAACTGCGTTAAAGGGCAGGTGTTGTAGGACAACTATTGTTTATGGATATAATACCAAGTAGGTGTGGTAGAACACTATTGTTTCTGGAATATTTATACTTAAGCAGGTGTGGTAGACATTTATTGTTTCTGGATAGAATGCTTTAAGCAGGTGTGGTAGACACCCGATTGTTCTGGATATAATGCTTAAGCAAGGTGGTGGTAACACCATAGTTTTTGCAGGATATAATTGCGTTAAGAAGGTGTTGTAGAGGCTCTATTGTTTTATGGATATAATGCTTAAGAGAAAGCAAGGTGTGATAGGACACGAATTGTTTCTGGATATAACTTGCTTAAGTAAGGTGTGTAGGACACTATTTTCTTTAGGAATATAATGCATAAGCAGGTTTGGTAGAACACTATTGTTTCTGGATATAATACCTAAGCAGGTGTGGTAGACAACTATTGTTTTCTGGATTATAATGCTTAAGACAGGTTTTTGGTAGACCACTATTGTTTCTAAGGATATAATACTAAGCAGGTGTGGTAGACACGATTGGTTTCTGGATATATTTGACTGAATCAGGTGTGGTAGACACGATTGTCTCTGAATATAATGATTAAGCAGGTGTGGGTAGTAAACTATTGTTTCCCCCTGGATAATAATGCTTAAGGAGGTGTGGTAGGACACTATTGTTTCTGGTATTGAATGCTTAAGCAGGTGTGATAGACAGGATTGTTTTCTGAATGTAAAGTTTAAACATGTGGTACACACTATTTTTCTGATATAATGCTTAAGCAGGTGTGGTAGACACTATTGTTTCTGGATATAATGCTTAAGCAGGTGTGGTAGACACTATTGTTTCTGGATATAATGCTTAAGCAGGTGTAGTAGACACGATTGTTTCTGAATGTAAAGCTTAAGCAGGTGTGTTACACACTATTTTTCTGGATATAATCCTTAAGCAGGTTGTGGTAGACGATTTGTTTCTGGATACAATGCTAGCAAGTGTGGTACACTGTTGTTTCTGGGATGTAATGCTTAAGCTGGTGTGGTAGTCACTATTGTTTTCGATATAATGCTTAGCAAATGTGGTAGACACGATTGTTTCTGGATATAATACTTGAGTAAGGTGTGGTAGACACTATTGTTTCTGGATATAATACTAAGGTGTGGTAGACACGATTGTTTCTGGATATAATGATTAAGCAGGTGTGGTAGACACTATTGTTTCTGGATATAATACTAAGGTGTGGTAGACACGATTGCTTCTGGGTATAATGCTTAAGCAGGTGTGGTAGACACGATTGTTTCTGGATATAATATTAAGGTGTGGTAGACAAGATTGCTTCTGGGTATAATACTTAAGCAGGTGTGGTGGACACGAGTCTTTCTGGATATAATACTTAAGCAGGTGTGGTAGACACTATTGTTTCTGGATAAAATGCTTAACTAGGTGTGGTAGACACGATTGTTTCTGGATATAATACTAAGGTGTGGTAGACAAGATTGCTTCTGGGTATAATCCTTAAGCAGGTGTGGTGGACACGAGTCTTTCTGGATATAATACTTCAGCAGGTGTGGTAGACACTATTGTTTCTGGGAATAATACTAAGGTGTGGTAGACACTATTGTATCTGGATATAATGCTTAAACAGGTGTGGTAGACACTATTGTTTCTGAATATAATGCTTAAGCAGGTGTGGTAGACACGATAGTTTCTGGATATAATGCTTAAGCAGGTGTGGTAGACAAGATTGTTTCTGGATATAATGCTAAGCAGGTGTGGTAGACACGATTGTTTCTGGATATAATGATTGAGCATGTGTGGTAGACACGATTGTTTCTGGATATAATGCTTAAGCAAGTGTGGTAGACACGATTGTTTCTGGATATAATGCTTAGGCAAGTGTGGTAGACACGATTATCTCTGGATATAATGCTTAAGCAGGGGTGGTAGACACTATTGATTCTGGATATAATGCTAAAGCAGATGTGGTAGACACGATTGTTTCTGGCTATAATGCTTAAGTAAGTGCGGTAGACACGATTGTTTCTAGACATATTCCTTAAGCAAGCATGGTAGACACGATTGTTTCAGGATATAATGCTTAAGCAGGTGTGGTAGACACTATTGTTTCTGGATATAATACTTAAGCAGGTGTGGTAGACACTATTGTTTCTGGATGTAATGCTTAAGCAGGTGTGGTAGACACGATTATTTCTGGATATAATCCTTAAGTAGGTGTGGTAGACACGATTGTTTCAGGATATAATGCTTAAGCAGGTATGGTAGACACTATTGTTTCAGGATATAATGCTTAAGCAGGTGTGGTAAACACGCTTGTTTCTGGATATAATGCTTAAGTAGGTGTGGTAGACACTATTGTTTCTGGATATAATGCTTAAGCAGGTTTGGTAGACACTATTGTTTCTGGATATAATACTAAGCAGGTGTGGTAGACACTATTGTTTCTGGATATAATGCTTAAGCAGGTGTGGTAGACACTATTGTTTCTGGATATAATACCAAGTAGGTGTGGTAGACACTATTGTTTCTGGATATTATACTTAAGCAGGTGTGGCAGACATTATTGTTTCTGGATAGAATGCTTAAGCAGGTGTGGTAGACACGATTGTTTCTGGATATAAAGCTTAAGCAGGTGTGGTAGACACTATTGTTTCAGGATATAATGCTTAAGAAGGTGTTGTAGACTCTATTGTTTCTGGATATAATGCTTAAGCAGGTGTGATAGACACCATTGTTTCTGGATATAATGCTTAAGTAGGTGTGGTAGACACTATTGTTTCTGGATATAATGCATAAGCAGGTTTGGTAGACACTATTGTTTCTGGATATAATACTAAGCAGGTGTGGGAGACACTATTGTTTCTGGATATAATGCTTAAGCAGGTTTGGTAGACACTATTGTTTCTGGATGTAATACTAAGCAGGTGTGGTAGACACGATTGTTTCTGGATATATTACTAATCAGGTGTGGTAGACACGATTGTTTCTGAATATAATGATTAAGCAGGTGTGGTAGTAACTATTGTTTCTGGATATAATGCTTAAGCAGGTGTGGTAGACACTATTGTTTCTGGATATAATGCTTAAGCAGGTGTGATAGACAGGATTGTTTCTAAATGTAAAGTTTAAACAGGTGTGGTACACACTATTTTTCTGGATATAATGCTTAAGCAGGTGTGGTAGACACTATTGTTTCTGGATATAATGCTTAAGCAGGTGTGGTAGACACTATTGTTTCTGGATATAATGCTTAAGCAGGTGTAGTAGACACGATTGTTTCTGAATGTAAAGCTTAAGCAGGTGTGTTACACACTATTTTTCTGGATATAATCCTTAAGCAGGTGTGGTAGACGATTTGTTTCTGGATACAATGCTTAAGCAAGTGTGGTAGACACTGTTGTTTCTGGATGTAATGCTTAAGCTGGTGTGGTAGTCACTATTGTTTCTAGATATAATGCTTAAGCAAATGTGGTAGACACGATTGTTTCTGGATATAATACTTGAGTAGGTGTGGTAGACACTATTGTTTCTGGATATAATACTAAGGTGTGGTAGACACGATTGTTTCTGGATATAATGATTAAGCAGGTGTGGTAGACACTATTGTTTCTGGATATAATACTAAGGTGTGGTGGACACGATTGCTTCTGGGTATAATGCTTAAGCAGGTGTGGTAGACACGATTGTTTCTGGATATAATACTAAGGTGTGGTAGACAAGATTGCTTCAGGGTATAACCGTTAAGCAGGTGTGGTGGACACGAGTCTTTCTGGATATAATACTTAAGCAGGTGTGGTAGACACTATTGTTTCTGGATGAAATGCTTAACTAGGTGTGGTAAACATTATTGCTTCGGGATATAATGCTTAATCAAGTGTGGTAGACACTATTGTTTCTGGATATAATGCTTAAGCAGGTGTGGTAGACACTATTTTTTCTGGATATAATACTTAACTAGGTGTGGTAGACATTATTGGTTCTGGATATAATGCTTAATCAAGTGTGGTAGACACTATTGTTTCTGGATATAATGCTTAAGCAGGTGTGGTAGACACTATTGTTTCTGGATATAATACTTAACTGGGTGTGGCAGACATTATTGCTTCTGGATATAATGCTTAATCAAGTGTGGTAGACACAATTATTTCTGGATATAATGCTTAAGCAAGTGTGGTAGACACGATTTTTTCTGGATATAATGCTTAAGCAGGTGTGGTAGACACAATTATTTCTGGATATAATGCTTAAGCAAATGTGGTAGACACGATTATTTCTGGATATAATACTAAGGTGTGGTAGACACTATTGTTTCTGGATAAAATGCTTAAGCAGGTGTGGTAGACTATTGTTTCTGAATATAATGCTTAAGCACGTGTGGAAGACACTATTGTTTCTGGATATAATGCTTAAGTAGGTGGTAGACACTATTGTTTTTGGATATAATGCTTAAGCAGGTGTGGTAGACACTATTGTTTCTGGATATAATGCTTAAGCAGGTGTGGTAGACACTATTTTTTCTGGATATAATGCCTAAGCAGGTGGTAGACACTAATGTTTCTGGATATAATGCTTAAGCAGGTGTGGTAGACACAATTATTTCTGGATATAATGCTTAAGCAAGTGTGGTAGACACGATTTTTTCTGGATATAATGCTTAAGTAGGTGTGGTAGACACTATTGTTTCTGGATATAATGCTTAAGCAGGTGTGGTAGACACTATTGTTTCTGGATATAATGCCTAAGCAGGTGTGGTACACACGATTGTTTCTGGATATAATGCTTAAGTAGGTGTGGTAGACACAATTATTTCCGGATATAATGATTAAGCAAGTGTGGTAGACACTATTGTTTCTGGATATAATACTAAGGTGTGGTAGACACGATTGCTTCTGGATATAATGCTTAAGCAGGTGTGGTAGACACGATTGTTTCTGGATATAATGCTTAAGCAGGTGTGGTAGACACTAACGTTTCTTGATAAAATACTAAGGTGTGGTAGACACGATTGTTTCTGGATATAATACTAAGGTGTGGTAGACACTATTATGTCTGAATATAATGCTTAAGCAAGTGTGGTAGACACTATTGTTTCTTGATTTAATGCTTAAGGCAGGGTGTGTAAGACACTATTGTTTCTGGATATAATGATAAAGCAAGTGTGGTTGACACGATTGTTTTTGGATATAATGCTTAAGTAGGTGTGGTAGACACTATTGTTTCTGGATATAATGCTTAAGCAGGTGTGGTAGACACGATTGTTTCTGGATATAATGCTTATGCAGGTCTGGTAGATACGATTGTTTCTGGATATAATGCTTAAGCAAATGTGGTAGATACTATTGTTTCTGGATATAATGCTTAAGCTGGTGTGGTAGACACTATTGTTTCTGGATATAATGCTTAAGCAAGTGTGGTAGACACTATTGTTTCTGGATATAATGCTTAAGCAAGTGTGTTAGACACTATTGTTTCTGGATATAATGCTTAAAGCAAGTGTGGTAGACACTATTGTTCTGGATATAATGCTTAAGATGTGTGGTAGACACTATTGTTTCTGAATATAATGCTTAAGCAAGTGTGGTAGACACTTTTTTTTCTGGATATAATGCTTAACCAGGTGTGGTAGACACTATTGTTTTATTCTGGATATAATGGCTTAAGCAAGTGTGGTAAGGCACTATTGGTTTCTTGGATATAATGCTTAAGCAAGTGCGGTAGAAACACTATTGTTTCTGGATAATAATGCTTAAAGCAAGTGTGGTTAGACAACTATTGTTTCTGGATATTTAATGCTTAAGGCAGGTGTGGTAGACTCCCGATTGTTTTTCTGGTATTATAATGCTTATGCAGGTGTGGTAGATACGATTGTTTCTGGATATAATGCTTAAGCAAAGTGTGGGTTAGACCAACTATTGTTTCTGGATTATAATGCTTAAGGCAGGTTGTGGTAGACCCACTATCGTTTCTGGATATAATACTAAGGTGGTGGTACACACGATTGTTTCTGGATATAATACTAAGGTGTGGTATAGACACTATTATGTCTGAATATAATGCTTAAGCAAGTGTGGTAGATACTATTGATTCTGGATATAATGCTTAAGCGGAGGTGTGGTAGACACTATTGTTTCTGGATATAATGCTTAAGCAAGTGTGGTAGACACTTATTGTTTCTGGATATAATGCTTAAGTAGGTGTGGTAGACACTATTGTTTTTGGATAATAAGCTTTAAGCAGGTATGGTAGACACGATTGTTTCTGTATATCCTGCTTATGCAGGTGTGGTAGATACGATTGTTCTGGGATATAATGCTTAAGCAGTGTGGTTTGACCCTAGTGTTTTCTGGATAGAATGCTTAAGCAGTGTGGAGACAACGATTGTTTTTTCTGGATAAATGCTTAAGTGGTGTGGTAGACACTATTTTTCCAGTTCAGTATATAATGCTTAAGCAGGTGTTGGTTAGACACGATTGTTTCTGGAATATAATGCTTATGCGGTGTGTAGATACGATTTGTTCTGATATATGCTTAAGCAAGTGTGTTAGACACCTATTGTTTCTGGATATAATGCTTAAGCAAAGGTGTGGTAACCTTAATCGTTTTTCTGGCTTTATTTTAAATATAATACTAAGGTTGTGGTTACACGCGTTGTTCTGGGATATATACTAAGGTGTGGTAGACGCTATTATGGTTCTGGAATATAATGCTTAAGCAAAGTGTGGTAGGGTATACTATTGATTCGATATAATGCCTTAGCAGGTGTGGTAGACACTATTGTTTTCTTGGATATAATTTGCTTAGGCAAGTGTGGTAGACACTAATTGTTTCTGGATATAATGCCTTAAGAGGTGTGGTAACGCATTGTTTTTGTATAATGGCTTAGCAGGTTTGGTAGACACGATTGTTTCTGATAATATTCTTATGCAGGTGTGGTTAGTTTACGATTGTTTCTGGATATAATTGCTTAAGCAAGTGTGGTTGACACTTAAGTGGTTTTCTGGATATAATGGACTTAAAGCAAGGGTGGTAGAGACACCGATTGTTTTCTTCCTGATATAATGCTTAAGTAGGTGTGGTGACACTATTTGTTTCAGGATAGAATCTTAAGCAGGTGTGCTAGACACGAATTGTTTTCTGGAATATTAAGGCTTTTGCAGGTGGTTGGTAGATACGATTGATTCTGGATATAATGCTTAAGCAGGTGTGGTAGACACTATTGTTTCTGGATATAATGCTTAAGCAGGTGTGGTAGACACTATTGTTTCTGGATATAATGCTTAAGCAAGTGTGGTAGACACTATTGTTTCTGGATATAATGCTTAAGCAAGTGTGGTAGACACTATTGTTTCTGGATATAATGCTTAAGCAAGTGTGGTAGACACTATTGTTTTTGGATATAATGCTTAAGCAGGTGTGGTAGACACTATTGTTTCTGGATATAATGCTTACGCAAGTGTGGTAGACACTATTGTTTCTGGATATAATGCTTAAGCAGGTGTTGTAGACACTATTGTTTCTGGATATAATGCTTAAGCAAGTGTGGTAGACACTATTGTTTCTGGATATAATGCTTAAGCAAGTGTGGTAGACACTATTGTTTCTCGATATAATGCTTAAGCAAGTGTGGTAGACACTATTGTTTCTGGATATAATGCTTAAGCAGGTGTGGCACATACGATTGTTTCTGGATATAATGCTTAAGCAAGTGTGGTAGACTCGATTGTTTCTGGATATAATGCTTATGCAAGTGTGGTAGATACGATTGTTTCTGGATATAATGCCTAAGCAAGTGTGGTAGACACTATTGTTTCTGGATATAATGCTTAAGCAGGTGTGGTAGACACTATCGTTTCTGGATATAATACTAATGTGTGGTAGACACGATTGTTTCTGGATATAATACTAAGGTGTGGTAGACACTATTATGTCTGAATATAATGCTTAAGCAAGTGTGGTAGACACTATTGATTCTGGATATAATGCTTAAGCAGGTGTGGTAGACACTATTGTTTCTGGATATAATGCTTAAGCAAGTGTGGTAGACACTATTGTTTCTGGATATAATGCTTAAGTAGGTGTGGTAGATACTATTGTTTCTGGATATAATGCTAAAGCAGGTGTGGTAGACACGATTGTTTCTGGATATAATGCTTATGCAGGTGTGGTAGATACGATTGTTTCTGGATATAATGCTTAAGCAAGTGTGGTAGACACTATTGTTTCTGGATATAATGCTTAAGCAGGTGTGGTAGACACTATTGTTTCTGGATATAATGCTTAAGCAGGTGTGGTAGATACGATTGTGTCTGGATATAATGCTTAAGCAGTCAGTTGTGGTAGACACTATTGTTTCTGGATATAACACTAAGGTGTGGTAGACACGATTGCTTCTGGATATAATGCTTAAGCAGGTGTGGTAGATATGATTGTTTCTGGATATAATGCTTAAGCAAGTGTGGTAGCCACTATTGTTTCTGGATATAATACTAAGGTGTGTTAGACACGATCGCTTCTGGATATAATGCTTAAGCAGGTGTGGTAGACACGATTGTTTCTGGATATAATGCTTAAGCAGGTGTGGTAGACACTACCGTTTCTGGATATAATACTAAGGTGTGGTAGACACGATTGTTTCTGGATATAATACTAAGGTGTGGTAGACACTATTATGTCTGAATATAATGCTTAAGCAAGTGTGGTAGACACTATTCTTCTGGATATAATGCTTAAGCAGGTGTGGTAGACACTATTGTTTCTGGATATAATGCTTAAGCAAGTGTGGTAGACACTATTGTTTCTGGATATCATGCTTAAGTAGGTGTGGTAGACACTATTGTTTCTGGATATAATGCTTAAGTAGGTGTGGTAGACACGATTGTTTCTGGATATAATGCTTAAGCAGGTGTGGTAGACACTATCGTTTCTGGATATAATACTAAGGTGTGGTAGACACGATTGTTTCTGGATATAATACTAAGCTGTGGTAGACACTATTATGTCTGGATATAATGCTTAAGCAAGTGTGGTACACACTATTCTTTCTGGATATAATGCTTAAGCAGGTGTGTACACTATTGTTTTCTGGATATAATGCTTAAGGCAAGTGTGGTAGACCACCTATTGTTTTCTTGATATAATGCTCAAGTAGGTGTGGTAGACACTATTGTTTCTGGATATAATGCTTATTCAGGTGTGGTAGATACGATTGCTTCTGGATATAATGCTTAAGCAAGTGTGGTAGACACTATTGTTTCTGGATATAATGCTTAAGCAGGTGTGGTAGACACTATTGTTTCTGGATATAATGCTTAAGCAGGTGTGGTAGACACGATTGTTTCTGGATATAATGCTTAAGCAGGTGTGGTAGATACGATTGTTTCTGGATATAATGCTTATGCAGGTGTGGTAGACACTATTGTTTCTGGATATAATGCTTAAGCAAGTGTAGTAGACACGATTGTTTCTGGATATAATGCTTAAGCAAGTGTGGTAGACACTATTGTTTCTGGATATAATGCTTAAGCAGGTGTGGTAGATACGATTGTTTCTGGATATAATGCTTATGCAGGTGTGGTAGACACTATTGTTTCTGGATATATTGCTTAAGCAGATGTGGTAAACACTATTGTTTCTGGATATAATGCTTAAGGAAGTGTAGTAGACACTATTGTTTCTGGATATAACGCTTAAGCAGGTGTGGTAGATACGATTGTTTCTGGATATAATGATTAAGCAAGTGTGGTAGACACTCTTGTTTCTGGATATAATGATTAAGTAGGTGTGGTAGATACAATTGTTTCTGGATATAATGCTTATGCAAGTGTGGTAGACAAAGTTGTTTCTGGATATAATACTTAAGCAAGTTTGGTAGACACTATTGCTTCTGGATATAATGCTTGTGCAAGTTTGGTTGACACAATTGTTTCTGGATATAATACTTAAGCAGGTGTGTAGACACTATTGTTTCTGGATATAATGCTTAAGCAATTGTGGTAGACACGATTGTTTCTGGATATAATGCTTATGCAAGTGTGGTAGACACTATTGTTTCTGGATATAATGCTTAAGCAGGTGTGGCAGACACTATTGTTAGTGGATATAATGCTTAAGCAGGTGTGGTAGACACTATTGTTTCTGGATATAATGCTTGAGTAGGTGTGGTAGGCACTATTGTTTCTGGATATAATGCCTAAGCAGGTGTGGTAGACACGATTGTTTCTGGATATAATGCTTAAGCAGGTGTGGTAGACACTATTGTTTCTGGATATAATGCTTATGCAAGTGTGGTAGACACAATTGTTTCTGGATATCATACTTAATCAGGTGTGGTAGACACTATTGTTTCTGGATATAATGCTTAAGCAGGTGTGGTAGACACTATTGTGTTTGGATATAATGCTTAATCAAGTGTGGTAGACAAGATTGTTTCTGGATATAATTCTTAAGCAGGTGTGGTAGACTCTATTGTTTCTGGATATAATGCTTAAGTAGGTGTGGTAGACACTATTGTTTTTTGGATATAATGCTTATGCAGGTATGGTAAACACTACTGTTTCTGGGATATAATGCTTAAGCAGGTGTGGTAGACACTATTGTTTCTGGAAATAATGCTTAAGCAGGTGTGGTAAACACTATTGTTTCTGGATAGAATGCTTAGCAGGTGTGGTAGACACTATTGTTTCTGGATATAATACTAAGGTGTGGTAGATACTATTGTTTCTGGATATAATGCTTTAGCAGGTGTGGTAGACATTATTGTTTCAGGATATAATACTAATGTGTGGTAGACACGATTGTTTCTGGATATAATGCTTAAGCAGGTGTGGTAGACACTCTTTGTTTCTGGATATAAAGCTTAAGCAGGTGTGGTAGACACTATTGTTTCTGGATATAATGCTTAAGCAGGTGTGGTCGTAGGTGTGGTAGACACTATTATTTCTGGAGATAATGCTTAAGTAGTTGTGGTAGACACGATTGTTTCTGGATATAATGCTTAATATGTTGTGGTAGACACTATTGTTTCTGGATATAATACTAAGGTGTGGTTAAGACACCTATTGGATTCTGGATATAATTGGTCAAGCAGGTGGGGTAGCACTATTGGTTTTCCTGGATATTAATGCCTTAAGCATGTGGTGGGTAGACACGATTGTTTCTGGTATATAATACTTAAGGCGGTGTGGATAGACACTATTTGTTTGTTTTCCTTGGATATAATGCTTAAGCCATGGTTTTTGTTTGGTAGACACGATTGTTTCCGATATAATACTAAGGTGTGGTAAGACACAATTGTTTTCCTGGATTATAATTGTCTTAAGCAGGTGTGGATAGTACACTATTTTTTTTTGGTTTTATGGATAATGCTTAAGCATGTGTGTAGACACGATTTATTTTTTCAGATATAAATACCTAAGGTGGTGAGACAAATGGTTTCTGGAATATAATGGCTTAAGCAGGTGTGGTAGACACGATTGTTTCTGGATATAATGCTTAAGCAGGTGGTGGTTTAGACACGAATTGTTTCAGGATATAATAATATGGTGTTGGGTAGGACCACAAGTTGGTTTCTGGATATAATGCTTAAGCAGGTGTGGTAGGACAACTATTGTTTCTGGATATAAAAAATTCTTTAAGCAGGTGTGGTTAAGGCACTATGGGGTTTCTGGATATAATGCTTAAAACAAGTTGTGGTCTACACTCTTGTTTCCTGGATATAATGAATCAAAACAGGTGTGGGTAGACAACTATTTATTTTTCTGGATTAGAATGCTTAGCAGTGTGGTCAGACCTTAATTGTGTCTGGATATAATGCTTAGCAGGAGTTGGTAGATACGATTTGTTTCTGGATATAATGCTTATTTTGCCATGTGTGGTAGGATACGAATTGTTTCTGGATAAAGGCTTAAGCAAGTTGGTGGTTAAGACAAACTATTGTTTTTCTGGATAAATCTTATCAGGTGTGGTGACACTTATTGTTTCTGGATATAATGCTTAAGCAGGTGTGGTAGAAACCTATTTGTTTTCTCTGATATAATTGCTTATTTGCACTGTGGTAGGACACTATTGTTTCTGGAATAATTTAATGCTTAGTAAGGTGTGGTAGACACTATTGTTTCTGATATAATGCTTATCAGGTTGTGGTAATTTTACCGATTGTTTCTGGATATAATGCTTATGGCAAGGTCTGGTTAGTCCGATTGTTCTGGACAATTTTAAGGCTTAAGGCAAGTGTGGTAGACGCTATTGTTTCTGGAATATTATTCTTAAGCAAAGGTGTGGTAGACTGTTGTTTCTGGATATCAATGCTTATTGCAAGTTTGATAAGAACAACAATTCGTTTCTCGGATATAATGCTGTTAAGGAAAGTGTGGTAGACACTATTGTTATTTCTGGTATATAATGCTTAAGCAATTGTGGTTAGACTCAACTTGTTTTCTGGATTATAATGTTTTATGGTTTACCTGCAAGAGAACACTAATTGGTCTTTTTCTGGATAGAATGCGTTAAGCAGGTGTGGCCAGACCATTAATTGTTAGTGGATATAATGCTTAAGCAGAGGTGTGGTTGAGACACTAGTTGTTTTTGGGATATAATGCTTTAAGATAGGTGTGGTAGGCAATCTATTGTTTTCAGGATATAATGCTTATGCAAGTTGTGGTAGACACTATTGTTTATGGATATAAGTGCTTCAAGCAGGTGTGGTAGGACAAACTATTGTTTCTGGATATTAAATGCTTAAGCAGTGGTGGGGTAGGACACGATTGGTTTTCTGGATAAATAAGCTTAATGCAGGTGTGGTAGACACTATTGTTTCTGGAATATAATACTTAAGCAAAAAGTTGTGGTTAGACCACTTATTGTTTCTGGAGATCAATGCTTAAGTAGGTGTGGGTAAAGAACCAACGATTGGTTTCTGGATTATAATGCTTAAGCAAGGTGTGGGTAGACACCTAGTTGTTTCTGGATATTTAATGCTTTAAGCAGGTGTGGTAGACACTATTGTTTCTGGATGGAATAATGCTTAAGGGAGTGGTTGGTAAACAATAATTGTTTTCTGAAATGGACAAATGTTTTTAAGCAAGGTGTGGTAGGACACTAATTAGTTTTCTGGATATAATGCTTAAGGCAGGTGAGGTAGAAACACTATTGTTTCCCTGGATATAATGGATTAAAGCAGGTTTGGTGGTTACAAACCACTATTGTTTCTGGGATATAATGCTTAAGGCAGGTGTGGTAGGACACCTATTGTTTATGGATATAACTACTAAGGTGGTTTGGGTAGACAGTATTGATTCTTGGATATAATGCTTAAGCAGGTGTGGTCAGGACATTAATTGTTTCAGGATTATCAAATACTAATGTGTGGGTTTAGAACACGAATTGTTTTCTGGATATAATGCTTAAGGAAGGCTGTGGGGTAGACCACTATTGTTTCTGTGGATGAATAAGCTTAAGACAGGTGTTGGTTAGACCACTATTGTTTCTGGATATAATGCTTAAGCAGGTGTGGTCGACACTATTGTTTCTGGATATAATGATCAAACAGGTGTGGTAGACACTATTATTTCTGGAGATAATGCTCAAGTAGTTGTGGTAGACACGATTGTTTCTGGATATAATGCTTAATCTGCTGTGGTAGACACTATTGTTTCTGGATATAATACTAAGGTGTGGTAGACACTATTGATTCTGGATATAATGTTTAAGCAGGTGTGGGTAGACACTATTGTTTCTGGATATAATGCTTAATCATGTGTGGTAGACAAGATTGTTTCTGGATATAATACTAAGGTGTGGTAGACACTATTGATTCTGGAAATAATGCTTAAGCAGGTGTGGTAGACACGATTGTTTCTGGATATAATACTAAGGTGTGGTAGACACAATTGTTTCTGGATATAATGCTTAAGCAGGTGTGGTAGACACTATTGTTTCTGGATATAATGCTTAAGCATGTGTGGTAGACACGATTGTTTCTGGATATAATACTAAGGTGTGGTAGACACGATTGTTTCTGGATATAATGCTTAATCAGCTGTGGTAGACACTATTGTTTCTGGATATAATGCTTAATCAGCTGTGGTAGACACTATTGTTTCTGGATATAATACTAAGGTGTTGTAGACACTATTGATTCTGGATATAATGTTTAAGCAGGTGGGGTAGAGACTATTGTTTCTGGATATAATGCTTAAGCAGGTGTGGTAGACACTATTGTTTCTGGATATAATACTAAGGTGTGGTAGACACTATTGTTTCTGGATATAATGCTTAAGCAGGTGTGGTAGACTATTATTTATGGATATAATGCTTAAGCACGTGTGGTAGACATGATTGTTTCTGGATATAATGCTTAAGCAGGTGTGGAAGACACTATTGTTTCTGGATATAATGCTTAAGCAGGTGTGGTAGACACGATTGTTTCTGGATATAATGCTTAATCAGGTGTGGTAGACACGATTGTTTCTGGATATAATGCTCAAGCAGGTGTGGTAGACACTATTGTTTCTGGATATAATGCTTAAGCAGGTGTGGTAGACACTATTGTTTCTGGATATAATGCCTAAGCAGGTGGTAGACACTATTGTTTCTGGATATAATGCTTAAGCAGGTGTGGTAGACACTATTGTTTCTGGATATAATGCTTAAGCAGGTTTGGTAGCCACTATTGTTTCTGGATATAATGCTTAAGCAAGTGGTAGACACTATTGTTTTTGGATATAATGCTTAAGCAGGTGTGGTAGACATTATTTTTTCAGGATATAATACTAATGTGTGGTAGACACGATTGTTTCTGGATATAATACTTAAGCAGGTGTGGTAGACACTATTGTTTCTGGATATAATACTTAAGCAGGTGTGGTAGGAACTATTGTTTCTGGATATAATGCTTAAGCAGGTGTGGTCAACACTATTGTTTCTGGATATAATGATCAAACAGGTGTGGTAGACACTATTATTTCTGGAGATAATGCTTAAGTAGTTGTGGTAGACATGATTGTTTCTTGATATAATGCTTAAGCAGGTGTGGTCGACACTATTGTTTCTGGATATAATGATCAAACAGGTGTGGTAGACACTATTATTTCTGGAGATAATGCTTAAGTAGTTGTGGTAGACACGATTGTTTCTGGATATAATGCTTAATCAGCTGTGGTAGACACTATTGTTTCTCGATATAATACTACGGTGTGGTAGACACTATTGATTCTGGATATAATGTTTAAGCAGGTGTGGTAGACACTATTGTTTCTGGATATAATGCTTAAGCATGTGTGGTAGACACGAATGTTTCTGGATATAATGCTTAAGCAGGTGTGGTAGACACTATTGTTTCTGGATATAATACTAAGGTGTGGTAGACACTATTGTTTCTGGATATAATGCTTAAGCAGGTGGTAGATACTATTGTTTCTGGATATAATGCTTAAGCAGGTGTGGTAGACATTATTGTTTAAGGATATAATACTAATGTGTGGTAGACACGATTGTTTCAGGATATAATACTAATGTGTGGTAGACACGATTGTTTATGGATATAATACTAAGGTGTGGTAGACACATGTTCTGGATATTTTAATGCTTTAAGCAGGTGGGTTGGTAGAACACTATTGTTTCTGGATCTAATGGCTTAAGAAGGTGTTGTAGACACGATTGTTTATGGATTAGAAGACTAAGGTGGTGGTAGGACACAATGTTTCTGGATATAATTGCTATTTTAAGCAGTGTGGTAGACACTATTATTGTGGAATTAATGCTTAAGCATGTGGTGGTAGGACACGAATTTGTGTCCGGATATAATACTAATGTTGTGTTAGACACGATTTCTTTATGGATAAATGCGTAAGCAGGGTGGTAGACACTAATTGTAAATGGACTATAATGCTTAAAGCAGTGTGGGTAGGCGGACTATTGTTCTGGATATTAATTTGCTTAAGGCAGTGTGGTCGAACTAATTTGTTTCTGGATTTTAAATTTGATCAAACAGGTTGTGGTTAGACACTTTATTGCTGGAGATTAATTTTGCTTAAGGTAGTGGTGGTAGAAACAATGTTTCGGATAAATGGTAACAGCTGTGGGTAGACACTATTGTTTATGGATATAATACTAAGGTCTTTGGTAGACACTAATTCGATTCTGGATATAATGTTTAAAGCAGGTGGGGTTAGACACTAATTGTTTCTGGGATATAAATGCTTTAAGCAGGTGGTGGGTAGATACTATTGTTTTCCCTGGATATAATTACTAAGGTGTGGCAGACACTATTGTTTCTGGATATAATGCTTAAGCTTGGTGTGTTAGACTATTTGTTTCTGGATATAATGCTTAAGCAGGTGTGGAAGACACTAATGTTTCTGGATATAATGCTTAAGCAGGTGTGGTAGACACGATTGTTTCTGGATATAATGCTTAAGCAGGTGTGGTAGACACGATTGTTTCTGGATATAATGCTTAAGCAGGTGTGGTAGACACTATTGTTTCTGGATATAATGCTTAAGCAGGTATGGTAAACACTACTGTTTCTGGATATAATGCCTAAGCAGGTGGTAGACACTATTGTTTCTGGATATAATGCTTAAGCAGGTGTGGTAGACACTATTGTTTCTGGATATAATGCTTAAGCAGGTTTGGTTGCCACTATTGTTTCTGGATATAATGCTTAAGCAGGTGGTAGACACTATTGTTTCTGGATATAATGCTTAAGCAGGTGTGGTAGACACGATTGTTTCTGGATATAATGCTTAAGCAGGTTTGGTAGACACGATTGTTTCTGGATATAATGCTTAAGTAGGTGTGGTAGACACGATTGTTTCTGGATATAATGCTTAAGCAGGTGTGGTAGCCACTATTGTTTCTGGATATAATGCTTAAGCAGGTGTGGTACACACTATTGTTTCTGGATATAATGCTTAAGCAGGTGTGGTAGACACGATTGTTTTTGGATATAATACTTAAGCAGGTGTGGTAGACACAATTGTTTCTGGATATAGTACTAAGCAGGTGTGGTAGATACTATTGTTTCTAGAATACTAAGGTGTGGTAGACTCGATTGTTTCTGGATATAATGCTTAAGCAGGTGTGGTAGGTAGCCATTATTGTTTTTGGCTATAATACTAAGCAGTTGTGGTAGACACGATTGTTTTTGGATATAGTATTAAGCAGGTGTGGTAAATACGATTGTTTCTAGATATAATACTAAAGTGTGGTAAACAAGATTGTTTCTGGATATAATACTTAAGCAGGTGTGGTAGACACGATTGTTTCTGAATGTTATATTATGCAGGTGTTGTAGACACGATTGTTTCTGGATATAGTACTAAGCATGTGTGGTAAACACGATTGTTTCTAGATATAATACTAATGTGTGGTGGACAAGATTGTTTCTGGATATAATACTAAGCAGGTGTGGTAGACACAATTGTTTCTGGTTATAGTACTAAGCAGGTGTGGTAGACGTAATTGTTCTAGATATAATACTAAGGTGTGGTAGACACGATTGTTTCTGGATATAATAGTAAGCAGTTTTGTCATACACGATTGTTTCTCGATATAATACTAAGAAGGTTTGGTAAACATGGTTGTTTCTGGATATAATGCTAAGCAGGTGTGGTAGACACGATTGTTTCTGGATATAATTTAGAGAAGGTGTGGTAGACACGATTGTTTGTAAATATAATAATAAACAGGTGTGGTAAACACGGTTGTTTGTGGATATAATGCTAAGCAGGTGTGGTAGACACGATTGTTTCTGGATAAAATAAAAAGAAGTTGTGGTAGACACGATTGTTTGTAGATATAATACTAAGAAGGTGTGGTAGATACGATTTTTTTCTGGATATAATACTAATGTGTGGCAGACACGATTATTTCTGGATATAATACTAAGCAGATGTTGTAAACACGATTGTTTCTGGATATAATGCTGAGCAGGTGTGGTAGACACGATTGTTTCGGGATATAATACTATGTAGGTGTAATAGACACGACTGTTTGTAGATATAATACTAAGCAGTTGTGGTAGACACGATTGCTTCTGGATATAATGCTAAGTAGGTGTGGTAGACATGATTGTTTCTTGATATAATACTAAGCAGGTGTGGTAAACATGATAGTTTCTACATATAATACTAGTGTGTGGTAGACAAGATTGTTGCTGGTTATAATGCTTAAGCAGGTGTGGTAGCCACTATTGATTTTGGATATAATGCTTAAGCAGGTGTGGTAGACACTATTGTTTTTGGATATAATTCTTAAGCAGGTGTGGTAGACACGATTTTTTCTGGATATAATACTTAAGCAGGTGTGGTAGACACAATTGTTTCTAGATATAGTTCTAAGCAGGTGTGGTAGACACAATTGTTTCTAGAATACTAAGGTGTGGTAGACTCGATTGTTTCTGGATATAATGCTCAAGCAGGTGTGGTAGACATTATTGTTTCTGGCTATAATACTAAGCAGGAATGGTAGACACGATTGTTTTTGGATATAGTACTAAGCAGGTGTGGTAAACACGATTGTTTTTAGATATAATACTAAAGTGTGGTAGACAAGATTGTTTCTGGATATAATACTTAAGCATGTGTGGTAAACACGATTGTTTCTAAATATAATACTAAAGTGTGGTAAACACGATTGTTTCTGGATATAATACTAAGCAGGTGTGGTAGACACGGTTGTTTCTAGATATAGTACTAAGCAGGTGTGGTAGACGCAATTGTTTCTAGATATAATACTAAGGTGTGGTAGACACGATTGTTTCTGGATATAATAGTAAGTAGTTTTGGTAAACACGATTGTTTCTGGATATAATTCTAAGCAGGTGTGGTAGACGCAATTGTTTCTAGATATAATACTAAGGTGTGGTGGATACGATTGTTTCTGGATATAATAGTAAGCAGTTTTGGTAAACACGATTGTTTCTGGATATAGTACTAATCAGGTGTGGTAGATTCAATTGTTTCTAGATATAATACTAAGGTGTGATAGACACGATTGTTTCTGGATATAATAGTAAGCAGTTTTGGTAAACACGGTTGTTTCTGGATATAATGCTAAGCAGGTGTGGTAGACACGATTGTTTCTGGATATAATAAAGAGAAGGTGTGGTAGACACGATTGTTTGTAGATATAATACTTAGCAGGTGTGGTAGACACGATTGCTTCTGGATATAATACTAAGTAGGTGTGGTATACACGATTGTTTCTGGATATATTAAAAAGAAGGTGTGGTAGACACAATTGTTTCTTGATATAATACTAAGCAGGTGTGGTATACACGATTGTTTCTGGATATATAAAAAGGTGTGGTTGACACGATTGTTTCTGGATATAATACTAAGCAGGTGTGGTAGACATGATTGTTTCTGGATATAATACTAAGCAGGTGTGGTAGACATGATTGTTTGTAGATATAATACTGAGCAGGTGTGGTAGACACGATTGTTTCTAAATACACTAAGAAGGTGTGGTAGACACGATTGTTTCTGGACATAATACTTAAGCAGGTGTGGTAGACACGATTGTTTCTGGATATAATACTATGCAGGTGTGGTAGACACAATTGTTTGTGAATATACTAAGAAGGTGTGGTAGACACGATTGTTTTTGGATATAATAATAAGCAGGTGTGGTAGAAACGATTGCTTTTGTGGATAATAATAAGTAGGTGTGGTAGATACGATTGTTTCTTGATATAATACTAGGCAGGTGTGGTAGACACGAACGTTTCGAGATCTGCCAAATGTGATGGTTGAATAGTTGCCAGATACTGTAAGTACGATTAATTTACAGAGGTAGCCGTTTTCAATTATGGTCGTCTCTGTATATGATGGATATAAATCGGAATAACTGCTTAGATTGTAGGGAAAAGTAGAAAACGGGTGAGATCAAACCCAAATCAGGGGCATTTCCGCCTCTAAGAAGAAACTAGGTTATACGACAACTAAAGCACGAAGATATAAAACAATTCAATAGAGTAGTAGGGGATGAAGCGCAATTGTGAAAGAGTAAGACCGAGTGTAAATCATTCCTTATTTGTGTTCGGTACGTTTTATGCGGTATCTCTGGGATTGCACCATTTTTAGAAAGCCTTTTATCATCCGGTAATGCTAGGTAAAAATTGCAGCGACATTTATTTCAAACTGAGACTGGGCTCTTTTATTTCTCAAGTTACGATAATTCTTCGAAAAACGTTAGTCGATTCCTTGCACGGTCTAGGTATACCTGGACCGTGATTATTTGGACATTCAATTAAGGAAATATCGAGACTAGGTTGTCTTGGAGCAGTAGCTCTACACCAGGAGGGGGGTATTACCCCCTGGGGGAGGGGGGCGAATTTCAGAGTTTTGGGGAGGGTGGTGGGGGAATTGTGACCAAGGATTTTTAGCATAATTTGCATATTATTTGGAATGCACCGTTTGAGGCAGACGGTTTTGGCGAGTGGGTTGTGGGATGACATTCTGACATATATATGATGAAAGGGCGCTTGGGCCAAAAAAGGTTGAGATACCACGTCTTAGAGGAATAGCACTCTCGAGGAGGCGTAGGATTACAGATTGCATTTCTGTCTCAAAACGTCATTGTTCTCCACAAGGGTTAGCACGGGAAGATAGATCGGGAAAACCGTGTAAAATAAACAAACAAATAAATAAATAAATCCGATATGCGTTGCAGGAAAAAGTCACACTTCTCTGCTAAAGGTGTGGGACTGCCGAGCACGACAAGTTTAGAACTGGTATCGGTTTTGTGGTTATGCGCTGAAGAGGCAATGAATAGGTATTAAGGGCTTTCTGAAAAAATCTCGTACAGTTAACTGGTATCTTCCCACTTTCAAGAGTTTCGTCATTGCAAAGACGTTGCCATGGCTTTTATGTCAGTTGTTTGTTGCTAGCTACCAACAGATTGACTAAGTCACCTCATGGTGACTAAAAAGTCACCTCATGGATTACTTTAGACTGCATTGAATTGGATAGAATAGAACCAGCTACATTGCAGAGATGAGGGAGGGGAAAACGCAACGAAGAGGAAGCACTGGGAAAAGGCTGATCAAAATCCCCTGACCTGTTATATTCTTGACTTGAAACCTTCTCGCGTTACAGAATCTTCTTTATTTTGCCTTTGAGCATTTGACTCCATAAATGGATTCTGTTTCCCATCGTGTTCTTCAGGAACTGGGTCCTTACCTGGAAGGTGGGGAAAGTTTACAAATTTAGAACTTGAAGAGGAAGACCCCTTTGGGGGTAAGTGCCGTCAGTAGGCATTACTTGATGTCTTTGTTGCGTGTCTGCGGCCCCTAGCTGCAACCCCTTTCGTTCCTTTCATATTCTCTGTCTTCCATCTTACTTTCCACTCTCTCCTAACAATTGATTCATAGTGCAACTGCGACGTTTTCCTCCTGTTACACCTTTCAAACCGTTTACTGTCAATTTCCGTTTCAGCGCTGTATGACCTCACGTGGCCCAGTGCTTGGCATTTCTCATAAATTCTATAGTGAATTCCATTCAGTTCCCGTCAGTCTTCGGACCCCGTCAGCCGCAGCGTGGATCCTCCCCGTTCTGACTGGAGAAAAGCCAAGAATCTTAATGAGTTTGCAGAAAGGTCTTGTTTTGCGGCTTATATAACATATCAGTGCCTCTTTTATCTTGACAGCCAGGGAGCGCTGTCGACATCAATTGTACTCCTTGGATGGTTAACTGCAAGTTAATGGGACGCCCCTTTCAATTAAATGACGGGTAGTTAGCAGCTGGTTACTGTTTCCGCTTATTTGCAGAGAACTCGTTTGACAAGTGATACAATCTCTCTCTCTCTCTCTCTTTATGAATCTCATTGGAATGGTTTCCTCTTCTTCTTCGTGCTGTATAGCCTTTTTAACATCAACATTATTCCAATTCCTTGACGATGAACAGGCAGTGGAGAAAAGCTTTTTGCCGGGTCAATTTCCTACGAGCGTAGTTACGTTGCCGGAGAGCAGATTAAGCAGCCCATTAGTGGCAGATGTTGCCTGGTGTCGGAGGAGGTCAGTATATCAGTCGTCCCAGTAAAAAAAAATGAAATGGGCGGGTTGGGGGGGGGGAAAAATTTTTTAAAAAAAAAAAACACGAGTCCTACCATATAGCCATTGGCTCCCTTTAAGAAGAAAAATTGAGGAGGCCAAGGAGACTTTTAAGGAACGCATTCCAGACTTGTGGTTCCAGGCCTTTTCTGCTTGTTAGCAACAATCACTTCGGTCTCGGGGTGACCTGACCGAAACTGGCCAAAATATTACGGGCAGAAATATTTTGAATGCTTCGTTTACTGAACGACAGAAAGTAATTGATGTGAACACTTTGTTTGAAAGTTGGGTTATGAGACTTAGATTGGGATATAAGTATTATTGGGAATTTAATAAAGACAAAAATGTACCTTGTAAATTTTGTAAACAAGACAAAAGTCATAAGTTGTATCATTATATTATGGAATGCAAAGAATTTGATGGAATCAGAAATGATTCCATTGCAGATCTGTATGAACAAATATGTTTTTATAATTAATAATAATAAATAACTGATTTTATTAAAAAATGTAAGGAGAAAACCATATTGTATTTTAAAATAGAATAACTGTGTTATTGGGAAAGGGAAGATATAGGAACACTATACTTCCCTTTTGATGTAAATTATCAATAAAATTTTTGAATTTGAATTTGAATTGATGGGAACAGTGGGTGGATCATATTACTCCAACACTTACGGAAGACTTTGAGAAAATCATCCGGGTACGAAACAGGAAGTTTTTATATTTTATAAAGAGTATTGTCGCTTTTTCAGTAAACATTCATTCGTTATTTCAGCAATTTTTTAGTTTTTAAATAAAAATGACGATAGAGAATATTCATGTGCGAAAAGAAATACTCTGAGAAAAGAGGAGTATCAAGTTTTTGAGGGAATAATGTATACGTGCATATATATATATATATATATATATATATATATATATATATATATATATATATATATATATATATATTATATATGCTTTATATTCACACAATATACAAATATATATACATATATGTATGTTTATACATACACACACAATATGTATAAAGATATATACGCTTACACATACACACACACGCACCCATATATATATATATATATATATATATATATATATATATATATGTATATATATATATATATATATATATATATATATATATATATATATACATATATATATATATATATATATATATAATATATATATATAGGGCGTACAGATGTTGAAAAGATTCACGCATGTGAAATGAATGGGCGTCCAACAGAAAGTGTGGAGGTACGTTAAAGCGGTAAAAATATTGGGGGGGAGGGGGAGAGGGGCGGTGGCCGGTAGGTGAAAGGATGGATCAGTTTTTCGATAAGGTTTAAGTCATGTGGATAGAAGAGAAGGCGATAGAATGGCGAAAAGAAAGTTTGATTCGAAAGTGTTAGAACGAACCTCTAGTAGGCTCAGTAACGTCACTTCAGATGTTCTTCAAGGCAGTGTTCTTGGACTTTTGCTATTTATCATGTATATATACAAGTAACATGTATCAAACTGATTGCATAAGCTGATGATGCTACCGTTCTAGCCGTTGTTCCATCAATTTGCAGTTCCTCGTTGGACGAGTGGTTTTCGCGCTTGGCTACCAATCTGGTGGTTCGAAGTTCGATTCTCGGCTCGGCCAACGGGGAATCAGAGGGATTTATTTCTGGTGATAGAAACCCATTGCTCGATATAATGTGGTTCGGATCCCACAATAAACTAAAGGTCCCGTTGCTAGGTGACCAATTGGTTCCTAGCCACGTAAAAATATCTAATCCTTCGGGCCAGCCTTAGGAGAGCTGTTAACCAGCTCAGTGGTCTGGTTAAACTAAGAGATACTTGACTTTTTCCATCACTTTGCTTTAGGTCCGTAGTTGCTGAATTCTTGAATAATGACCTGGATTATATTAATGAGTGGTGAGGACTTAGAGGCATGAAACGTAACCCTTCTAAAACTCAAAGTATGATAGTTAGTCGATCCTGAACTATTTTACCTTTGTTTATCCTGATAAACACTTAAATGTTACTGTTTTAAATGTCAGCAACTCTTTTAGGTGTAATGGTTGGTGAGAACTGAGTTTTGAGAAGATTCTGCGCAATATTGCTTCCTCTCAAACAGTTGGTGTTTCACAGAAATGTTTTTGAAAGTTTCGTGATAAAGCTATTGTGATCTAAGTGTTTTAACTTTGCTTACTCCTTGCTTAGAGCAATGTTCTCCACTGTGGTCTTTGTTTAGAGCACTGTTCTTCTACTGTGGTTTTTGTTTAGAACACTGTTCTCCACTGCTGTGTTTGTTTCGAGCAATGTTCTCAACTATGGTCTTTGTTTAGAGCACTATTCACCACTGTGGTCTTTGTTTAAAGCACCGTTCTCTACTGTGGACTTTGTTTAGAGCACCGTTCTCTACTGAGGTCTTTGTTTTGAGCACTGTTCTCCAGGGTGGTCTTTGATTAGAGCACTGTTCTCCACTGTGGTCTTTGTTTAGAGCACTGTTCTCCACTGTGGTCTTTGATTAGAGCACTGTTCTCCACTGTGGTCTTTGATTAGAGCACTGTTCTCCACTGTGGTCTTTGATTGGAGCATTGTTGTCCACTGTGGTCTTTGATTAGAACACTGTCCTCCACTGTGGTCTTTGATTAGAGCACTGTTCTCCACTGTGGTCTTTGATTTGAGCACTGTCCTCCACTGTGGTCTTTGATTAGAGCACTGTTCTCCACTGTGGTCTTTGATAAGAGCACTGTTCTCACCTGTGGTCTTTGATTAGAGCACTGTTCTCCACTGTGGTCTTTGATTAGAGCACTATTCTCCACTATGGTCTTTGATTAGAGCACTCTCTTCCACTGTGATCTTTGTTTATAGCACTGTCCTCCACTGTGGTCTTTGATTTGAGCACTGTTCTCCACTATGGTCTTTGATTAGAGCATTGTCCTCCACTGTGGTCTTTGATTAGAGTACTTCTCCACTCTGGTCTTTGAGTAGAGCATTGTTCTCCTCTGTGATCTTTGTTTAGAGCGCTGTTCTCCACTGTGGTTTTTGATTAGAGCATTATTCTCTACTGTGGTCTTTGCTTCAAGTTCTGTTCTCCACTGTGGTCTTTGTTTAGAGCACTGTTCACTACTGTCGTCTTTGATCGGAGTACTGTTCTCCACTATGGTCTTTGATTTGAGCACTGTTCTCTACTGTGGTCTTTGTTTAGAGCACTGTTCTCCACTATGGTCTTTGATTTGAGCACTGTTCTCTACTGTGGTCTTTGTTTAGAACACTGTTCTCCACTGTGATCTTTGATTAGAGCACTGTTCTCCACTGTGGTCTTTGATTAGAGCACTGTTCTCCACTGTGGTCTTTGTTTAGAGCACTGTTCTCTACTGTGGTCTTTGATTAGAGCACTGTTCTCCACTGTGATCTTTCTTTAGAGCACTTTCCTCCACTGTGGTCTTTGTTTAGAGCACTGTTCTCTACTGTGGTCTTTGTTTCGAGCAATGTTCTCCACTGTGGTCTTTGTTTTGAGCACTATTCACCACATTGGTCTTGGTTTAGAGCACCGTTCTCTACTGTGGACTTTCTTTAGAGCACCGTTCTCTACTGAGGTCTTTGATTTGAGCACTGTTCTCCACTGTGATCTTTGTTTAGAGCACTGTCCTACACTGTGGTCTTTGATTAGAGCACTGTTCTCCACTGTGGTCTTTGATTAGAGCACTGTTCTACAATGTGGTCTTTGATTAGAGCACTGTCCTTCACTGTGGTCTTTGATTAGAGCACTGTCCTCCACTGTGGTCTTTGATTTGAGCACTGTTCTACACTATGGTCTTTGATTAGAGCACTGTTCTCCACTGTGGTCTTTGATTAGAGCACTGTCCTCCACTGTGGTCTTTGATTTGAGCACTATTCTCCACTATGGTCTTTGATTAGAGCACAGTTCTCCACTGTGGTCTTTGATTAGAGCACTGTTCTTCACTGTGGTCTTTGATTAGAGCACTGTTCTCCACAGTGGTCTTTGATTAGAGGACTGTTCTCCACTGTGGTCTTTGTTTAGAGCACCGTTCTCTACTGAGGTCTTTGATTTGAGCACTGTTCTCCACTGTGATCTTTGTTTAGAGCACTGTCCTACACTGTGGTCTTTGATTAGAGCACTGTTCTCCACTGTGGTCTTTGATTAGAGCACTGTTCTACAATGTGGTCTTTGATTAGAGCACTGTTCTACAATGTGGTCTTTGATTAGAGCACTGTTCTCCACTGTGGTCTTTGATTAGAGCACTGCCTTCCACTGTGGTCTTTGATTTGAGCACTGTTCTCCACTATGGTCTTTGATTAGAGCACTGTTTTCCACTGTGGTCTTTGATTAGAGCACTGTCCTCCACTGTGGTCTTTGATTTGAGCACTGTTCTCCACTATGGTCTTTGATTGGAGCACTGTTCTCCACTGTGGTCTTTGATTAGAGCACTGTTCTTCACTGTGGTCTTTGATTAGAGCACTGTTATCCACAGTGGTCTTTGATTAGAGGACTGTTCTCCACTGTGATCTTTGTTTATAGCACTGTCCTCCACTGTGGTCTTTGCTTCGAGTTCTGTTCTCCACTGTGGTCTTTGATTAGAGCACTTCTCCACTCTGGTCTTTGAGTAGAGCATTGTTCTCCTCTGTGATCTTTGTTTATAGCACTGTCCTCCACTGTGGTCTTTGATTAGAGCACTGTCCTCCACTGTGGTCTTTGATTAGAGCACTTCTCAACTCTGGTCTTTGAGTAGAGCATTGTTCTCCACTGTGATCTTTGTTTAGAGCACTGTTCTCCACTGTGGTTTTTGATTAGAGCATTATTCTCTACTGTGGTCTTTGCTTCGAGTTCGGTTCTCCACTGTGGTCTTTGTTTAGAGCACTGTTCTCTACTGTCGTCTTTGATCAGAGCACTGTTCTCCACTATGGTCTTTGATTTGAGCACTGTTCTCTATTGTGGTCTTTGTTTAGAACACTGTTCTCCACTGTGATCTTTGTTTAGAGCACTGCCCCCACTGTGGTCTTTGATTAAAGCACTGTTCTCCACTATCATCTTTGATTAGAGCACTGTTCTCCACTTTGTATCTTGTTTAGACAATGTTCAATAACTTTGGTCTTGATTAGAGCACTGTCGCACTGTGATCTTTCTTTAGACACTTTCTCACTGTGATCTTTGTTTAGAGCACTGCCTCCACTGTGGTCTTTGATTAAAGCACTGTTCTTCACTATCATCTTTCATTAGAGCACTGTTCTCCACTGTGATCTTTGTTTAGAGCACTGTTCCCCACTGTGGTCTTTGATTAAAGCACTGTTCTCCACTATCATCATTGATTAGAGCACTGTTCTCCACTGTGATCTTTGTTTAGAGCACTGTTCTCCACTGTGGTCTTTGATTAGAGCACTGTTCTCCACTGTGGACTTTGATTAGAGCACTGTCCTCCACTGTGGTTTTTGATTAGAGCACTGTCCTCCACTGTGGTCTTTGATTAGAGCACTGTTCTCCACTGTGGTCTTTGATTAGAACACTGTTCTCCACTGTGATCTTTGTTTAGAGCACTGTTCTCCACTGTGGTCTTTGATTAGAGCACTGTTCTCCACTGTGGACTTTGATTAGAGCACTGTCCTCCACTGTGGTCTTTGATTAGAGCACTGTTCTCCACTGTGATCTTTGTTTAGAGCACTGTTCTCGACTGTGATCTTTGTTTAGAGCACTGTTCTCCACTGTGGTATTTGATTAGAGCACTGTTCTCCACTGTGGACTTTGATTAGAGCACTGTCCTCCACTGTTATCTTTGATTAGAGCACTGTCCTCCACTATGGTCTTTGATTAGAGCACTGTTCTCCACTGTTATCTTTGATTAGAGCACTGTCCTTCACTATGGTCTTTGATTAGAGCACTGTTCTCCACTATAGTCTTTGATTAGAGCACTGTTCTCCACTATGGTCTTTGATTAGAGCACTGTTCTCCACCATGGTCTTTGATTAGAGCACTTTCCTCCACTGTGGTCTTTGATTAGAGCACTGTTCTCCACTGTTATCTTTGATTAGAGCACTGTCCTCCACTATGGTCTTTGATTAGAGCACTGTTCTCCACTATGGTCTTTGATTAGAGCACTGTTCTCCACTCTTACCTTTAATTAGAGCACTGTTCTCCACTATGGTCTTTGATTAGAGCACTGTTCTCCACTATGGTCTTTGATTAGAGCACTGTTCTCCACTGTGATCTTTGTTTAGATCAATGTTCACCACTGTGGCCTTTGTTTAGAGCACCGTTCTCTACTGTGGACTTTGTTTAGAGCACTGTTCTCCACTGTGATCTTTGATTAGAGCACTGTACTCCACTGTGATCTTTGTTTAGAGCACTGTTCTCCACTGTGGTCTTTGATTAGAGCACCGTTCTCCACTGTGATCTTTGTTTAGAGCAATGTTCTTTACTGTTATCTTTGATTAGAGCACTGTCCTCCACTATGGTCTTTGATTAGAGCACTGTTCTCGACTGTGGTATTTGATCAGAGCACTGTTCTCCACTGTTACCTTTGATTAGAGCACTGTCCTCCACTATGGTCTTTGATTAGAGCACTGTTCTCCACTATGATCTATGATTAGAGCACTGTTCTCCACTGTGGACTTTGATTAGAGCACTGTCCTCCACTATGGTCTTTGATTAGAGCACTGTTCTCCACTACGGTCTTTGATTAGAGCACTGTTTTCCTCTATGGTCTTTGATTAGAGCACTGTCCTCCACTGTGGTCTTTGATTAGAGCACTGTTCTCCACTGTTATCTTTGATTAGAGCACTGTCCTCCACTATGGTCTTTGATTAGAGCACTGTTCTCCACTATGGTCTTTGATTAGAGCACTGTTCTCCACTCTTACCTTTGATTAGAGCACTGTCCTCCACTATGGTCTTTGATTAGAGCACTGTTCTCCACTATGGTCTTTGATTAGAGCACTGTTCTCCACTATGGTCTTTGATTAGAGCACTGTTCTCCACTGTGATCTTTGTTTAGAGCAATGTTCACCACTGTGGCCTTTGTTTAGAGCACCGTTCTCTACTGTGGACTTTGTTTAGAGCACTGTTCTCCACTGTGATCTTTGATTACAGCACTGTACTCCACTGTGATCTTTGTTTAGAGCACTGTTCTGTTCTCCACTGTGGTCTTTGATTAGAGCACTGTTCTCCACTGTGATCTTTGTTTAGAGCAATGTTCTCCACTGTTATCTTTGATTAGAGCACTGTCCTCCACTATGGTCTTTGATTAGAGCACTGTTCTCCACTGTGGTCTTTGATTAGAGGACTGTTCTCCACTGTTATCTTTGATTAGAGCAGGCACTCCACTATGGTCTTTGATTAGAGCACTGTTCTCCACGTGGTCGTTTGATTAAGAGCACTGTTCTCCACTAGTCTTGAATAGAGCACTGTTCTCCACTGTATATTTGATTAGAGCACTGTCCTCCACTATGGTTCTTGATTAGAGCACTGTTCTCCACTGTGGTCTTTGATTAGAGCACTGTTCTCCACTGTTATCTTTGATTAGAGCACTGTCCTCCACTATGGTCTCTGATTAGAGCACTGTTCTCCACTGTGGTCATTGATTAGAGCACTGTTCTCCACTGTGATCTTTGTTTAGAGCAATATTCACCACTGTGGCCTTTGTTTAGAGCACCGTTCTCTACTGTGGACTTTGTTTAGAGCACTGTTCTCCACTGTGATCTTTGATTAGAGCACTGTTCTCCACTGTGATCTTTGTTTAGAGCACTGTTCTCCACTGTGGTCTTTGTTTATAGCACTGTCCTCCACTGTGATCTTTGATTAGAGCACTGTTCTCCATTGTGGTCTTTGATTAGAGCACTTCTCCACTCTGATCTTTGAGTAGAGCATTGTTCTCCACTGTGATCTTTGTTTAGAGCACTGTTCTCCACTGTGGTTTTTGATTAGAGCATTATTATCTACTGTGGTCTTTGCTTCGATTTCTGTTCTCCACTGTGGTCTTTGTTTAGAGCACTGTTCTTTACTGTCGTCTTTGATCAGAGCACTGTTCTCCACTATGGTCTTTGTTTAGAGCACTGTTCTCCACTGTGGTATTTGATTAGAGCATTGTTCTCCACTGTGGACTTTGATTAAAGCACTGTCCTCCACTGTTATCTTTGAATAGAGCACTGTCCTCCACTATGGTCTTTGATTAGAACACTGTTCTCCACTGTTATCTTTGATTAGAGCACTGTCCTTCACTATGGTCTTTGATTAGAGCACTGTTCTCCACTATGGTCTTTGATTAGAGCACTGTTCTCCACTATGGTCTTTGATTAGAGCACTGTTCTCCACTGTTACCTTTGATTAGAGCAATGTCCTCCACTACGGTCTTTGATTAGAGCACTGTTCTCCACTATGATATTTGATTAGAGCACTGTTCTCCACTGTTATCTTTGATTAGAGCACTGTCCTCCACTATTATCTTTGATTAGAGCACTGTTCTCCACTGTGGTCTTTGATTAGAGCACTATTCTCTTTTATGGTCTTTGATTAGAGCACTGTCCTCCACTGTGGTCTTTGATTAGAGCACTGTTCTCCACTGTTGTATTTGATTAGAGCACTGTTCTCCACTGTTATCTTTGATTAGAGCACTGTCCCCCACTATGGTCTTTAATTAGAGCACGGTTCTCCAATATGGTCTTTGATTAGAGCACTGTTCTCCACTCTTACCTTTGATTAGAGCACTGTTCTCCACTATGGTCTTTGATTAGAGAACTGTTATCCACTATGGTCTTTGATCAGAGCACTGTTCTCCACTGTGATCTTTGTTTAGAGCAATGTCCACCACTGTGGCCTTTGTTTAGAGCACCGTTCTCTTATACTGTGGACTTTTGTTTAGAATGCATCTGAGTTCCTTTTCAATGTGATCTTTGATTAGAGCACTGTACTCCACTGTGATCTTTGTTTAGAGCACTGTTCTCCACTGTGGTCTTTGATTAGAGCACTGTTCTCCACTGTGATCTTTGATTAGAGTAATGTTCTCGACTGTTATCTTTGATTAGAGCACTGTCCTCCACTATGGTCTTTGATTAGAGCACTGTTCTCCACTGTGGTCTTTGATTAGAGCACTGTTCTCCACTGTGGTCTTTTGATTTTAGAGTATGTTCGCGACTGTTATCTTTGATTAGAGCAAGCAATGTCCATCCACTTTATGGTTCCTTTGATTGAGCCCCACGTTCTCACTGTAGGTCTTTGGATTAGAGTATATGTTCTCACTGGTGGTAATTCTTTGAAATTAGAGCACTGTTCTCGCCAACTTTATGGTTCTTTTTTTTGATTAGAAAGCAACTGTTCTCCACGCTGTTGTGTCTTTGATTATTTAGAGCACTGTTCTCCAATGTGGTCTTTGATATAGAACACTGTTATCCGGCTCTTGGTCTTGGATTAGAGCACTCGCTCCTCCACTATTGGTCTTTGATTTTTATAGCCACTGGGTTCTCACACACTTGTTTTGTGGTATTTGGATTTTAGAACACTGTTCTCCACTGCTTATCTTTGTATTAGAGCCACTTGTCATACCCCACTATGGTCTCTGATTAGTTAGAGACTGTTCTCCACTGTGGTCATTGATTAGAGCACTGTTCTCCACTGTGATCTTTGTTTAGAGCAATGTTCACCACTGTGGCCTTTGTTTAGAGCACCGTTCTCTACTGTGGACTTTGTTTAGAGCACTGTTCTCCACTGTGATCTTTGATTAGAGCACTGTTCTCCACTGTGATCTTTGTTTAGAGCACTGTTCTTCACTGTGGTCTTTGATTAGAGCACTGTTCTCCACTGTGATCTTTGTTTAGAGTAATGTTCTCCACTGTGATCTTTGTTTAGAGCAAAGTTCTTCACTGTGGTCTTCGTTTTGAGCACTATTCACCACTCTGGTCTTTGTTTAGAGCACCGTTCTCTACTGTGGACTTTGTTTAGAGCACCGTTCTCTACTGAAGTCTTTGTTTTGAGCACTGTTCTCCACTGTGGTCTCTGATTAGAGCACTGTTCTCTACTGTGGTCTTTGATTAGAGCACTGTTCTCCACTGTGGACTTTGATTAGAGCACTGTCCTACACTGTGGTCTTTGATTAGAGCACTGTTCTCCACTGTGGTCTTTGATTAGAGCACTGTTTTCCACTGTTATCTTTGATTAGAGCACTGTTCTTCACTGTGGACTTTGATTAGAGCACTGTCCTACACTGTGGTCTTTGATTAGAGCACTGTTCTCCACTGTGGTCTTTGATTAGAGCACTGTTCTCCACAGTTATCTTTGATTAGAGTACTGTCCTCCACTGTGGTCTTTGATTTGAGCACTGTCCTCCACTGTGGTCTTTGATTTGATGAGCACTGTTATCCACTATGGCCTTTGATTAGAGCACTGTTCTCCACTGTGGTCTTTGATTAGAGCACTGTTCTCCACTGTGGACTTTGATTAGAGCACTGTCCTCCACTGTGGTCTTTGATTAGAGCACTGTCCTCCACTGTGGTCTTTGATTAGAGCACTGTTCTCCACTATGGTCTTTAATTAGAGCACTGTTCTCCACTGTGGTCTTTGATTTGAGCACTGTTCTCCACTATGGTCTTTGATTAGAGCACTGTTCTCCACTGTGGTCTTTGATTAAAGCACTGTTCTCCACTGTTATCTTTGATTAGAGCACTGTCCTCCACTGTGGACTTTGATTTGAGCACTGTTCTCCACTATGGTCTTTGATTAGAGCACTGTTCTCCACTATGGTCTTTGATTAGAGCACTGTTCTCCACTGTGATCTTTGTTTAGAGCACTGTTCTCTACTGTGGTCTTTGTTTCGAGCAATGTTCTCCACTGTGGCCTTTGTTTAGAGCACCGTTCTCTACTGAGGTCGTTGATTAGAGCACTGTTCTCCACTGTGATCTTTGATTAGAGCACTGTTCTCTACTATGGTCTTTGATTAGAGCACTGTTCTCCACTATGGTCTTTGATTAGAGCACTGTTCTCCACTGTGATCATTGTTTAGAGCTCTTTCCTCCACTGTGGTCTTTGATTAGAGCACTGTTGTCCACTGTGATCTTTGATTATTGCACTGTTCTCCACTGTGATCTTTGTTTAGAGCACTGTTCTCCACTGTTGTCTTTGATTAGAGCACTTTCCTCCACTGTGGTCTTTGATTAGAGCACTGTTCTCCACTGTTGTCTTTGATTAGAGCACTGTTCTCTACTGTGGTCTTTGATTAGAGCACTGTTCTCCACTGTGATCTTTGTTTAGAGCACTGCCTCCACTGTGGTCTTTGATTAGAGCACTGTTCTCTACTGTGATCTTTGTTTAGAGCACTATTCACCACTGTGGTCTTTGTTTAGAGCACCGTTCTCTACTGTGGACTTTGTTTAGAGCACCGTTCTCTACTGAGGTCTTTGTTTTGAGCACTATTCACCACTGTGGTCTTTGTTTAGAGCACCGTTCTCTACTGTGGACTTTGTTTAGAGCACCGTTCTCTACTGAGGTCTTTGTTTTGAGCACTGTTCTCCACTGTGGTCTTTGATTAGAGCACTGTTCTCCAATGTGGACTTTGATTAGAGAACTGTCCTCCACTGTGGTCTGATTAGAGCACTTTTCTCCGTTGTGGTCTTTGATTAGAGCAATTTCCTCCACTGTGATCTTTGATTTGAGCACTGTCCTCCACTGATGTCTGATTAGAGCACTGTCCTCCATGGTCTTTGATTTTGAGCACTGTCCCACTATGGTCTTTGATTAGAGCACTGTTCTCCATTGTGGTCTTTGATTGAGCACTGTCCTCCACTGCGTCTTAGATTTGAGCACTGTCCCACTATGGTCTTTGATTAGAGCACTGTTCTCCACTGTTACCTTTGATTAGAGCACTGTCCTCCACTATGGTCTTTGATTAGAGCACTGTTCTCCACTATGGTCTTTGATTAGAGCACTGTTCTCCACTGTTATCTTTGATTAGAGCACTGTCCTCCACTGTGTTCTTTGATTGAGGCACTGTCCTCACTGTGTTCTTTGATTGAGCACTGTTCTCCACTGTGATCTTTGTTTAGGAGCAATATTCACCCCTGTGGCCTTGGTTAGAGCACCGTTCTCTACTGTGAAACTTGTTTAGAGCACTGTTCTCCACCGTGATCTTTGATTAGAGCACTGTTCTCCACTGTGATCTTTGTTTAGAGCACTGTTCTCCACTGTGGTCTTTGTTTATAGCACTGTCCTCCACTGTGATCTTTGATTAGAGCACTGTTGTTCTCCATTGTGGTCTTTGATTAGAGCACTTCTCCACTCTGGTCTTTGAGTAGAGCATTGTTCTCCACTGTGTCTTTGTTTAGAGCACTGTTCTCCACTGTGGTTTTTGATTAGAGCATTATTATCTACTGTGGTCTTTGCTTCGATTCTGTTCTCCACTGTGGTCTTTGTTTAGAGCACTGTTCTTTACTGTCGTCTTTGATCAGAGCATGCTCTCCCACTATGGTCTTTGTTTAGAGCACTGTTCTCCACTGTGGTATTGATTAGAGCATTGTTCTCCACTGTGGACTTTGATTAAAGCACTGTCCTCCATGTTATCTTGTATTAGAGCACTGTCCTTCACTATGGTCTTGATTAGAGCACTGTTCTCCACTATGGTCTTTGATATTGAGCACTGTTCTCCACTATGGTCTTTGAATTGAGCACTGGTTTCTCCACTGTTACCTTTGATTAGAGCAATGTCCTCCACTACGGTCTTTGATTAGAGCACTGTTCTCCACTATGATATTTGATTAGAGCACTGTTCTCCACTGTGTCTTTGTTTTAGAGCTTTTTCCTCCACTGTGGTCTTTGATTAGAGCACTGTTGTCCACTGTGATCTTTGATTATTGCACTGTTCTCCACTGTGATCTTTGTTTTAGAGCACGTCTCACTGTGGTCTTTGATTAGAGCACTTTCCTCCACTGTGGTCTTTGATTAGAGCACTGTTCTCACTGTTGTCTTTGATTAAGAGCACTGTTCTCTACTGTGGTCTTTGATTAGAGCACTGTTCTCACACTGTGATCTTTGTTTAGAGCACTGCCTCCACTGTGGTCTTTGATGAGAGCACTGCTGTTCTCTACTGTGATCTTTGTTTAGAGCAATGTTCTCCACTGTGGTCTTTGTTTTGAGCACTATTCACCACTGTGGTCTTTGTTTAGAGCACCGTTCTCTACTGTGGACTTTGTTTAGAGCACCGTTCTCTACTGAGGTCTTTGTTTTGAGCACTGTTCTCCACTGTGGTCTTTGATTAGACACTGTTCTCCAATGTGGACATTAATTAGAGCACTGTCCTCCACTGTGGTCTGATTAGAGCTGTTCTCCACTGTGGTCTTTGATTAGAGCAATTTCCTCCACTGTGGTCTTTGATTTGAGCACGTCCTCCACTGATGTCTGATTAGAGCACTGTCCTCCATTGTGGTCTTTGATTTGAGCACTGTTCTCCACTATGGTCTTTGATTAGAGCACTGTTCTCCATTGTGGTCTTTGATTAGAGCACTGTCCTCCACTGCGGTCTTAGATTTGAGCACTGTTCTCCATTATGGTCTTTGATTAGAGCACTGTTCTCCACTGTTACCTTTGATTAGAGGCACTGTCCTCCACTATGGTCTTTGATTAGAGCACTGTTCTCCACTATGGTCTTTGATTAGAGCACTGTTCTCCCACTGTTATCGTTTGATTAGAGCACTGTCCTCCACTGTGTTTCTTTGATTTGAGCACTGTCCTCCACTGTGTTTGATTTGATTTGCACTGTCCTCCACTGTGGTCTTTGATTTAAGCACTGTCCTCCACTGTGTTCTTTGATTAGAGCACTGTCCTCCACTGTGGTCTTTGATTTAAGCACTGTCCTCCACTGTGTTCTTTGATTTGAGCACTGTCCTCCACTGTGTTCTTTGATTTGAGCACTGTCCTCCACTGTGTTTCTTTGATTTGAGCACTGTCCTCCCCCCCACTGTGTTTCTTTGATTGAGCACTGTCCTCCACTGTGTTCTTTGATTTGAGCACTGTCCTCCACTGTGTTCTTTGATTTGAGCACTGTCCTCCACTGTGTTCTCTGATTTGAGCACTGTCCTCCACTGTGGTCTTTGATTAGAACAACTATTCTCCACTATGGTCTTTGATTAGAACACTGTCCTCCACTGTGGTCTTTGATTTGAGCACTGTCCTCCACTGTGGTCTTTGATTTGAGCACTCTCCTCCACTGTGGTCTTTGATTTGAGCACTATCCTCCACTGTGGTCTTTGATTTGAGCACTGTCCTCCACTGTGGTCTTTGATTTGAGCACTGTCCTCCACTGTGGTCTTTGATTTGAGCACTGCCTCACTGTGGTCTTTGATTAGAACACTAATCTCCAATGTGGTCTTTGATAGAACACTGTTCTCCACTATGGTCTTTAAATAGAACACTGTCCTCCACATTGGTCTTTGATTAGAACACTGTTCTCCACCATGGTCTTGGATTAGAGCACTGTCCTCCACTGTGGTCTTTGATTAGAACAGTGTTCTTCACCGTGGTCTTTGTTTAGAGCACTGTCCTCCACTGTGGTCTTTGATTAGAACACTGTCCTCCACTGTGGTCTTTGTTTAGAGCACTGTTCTCCACTGTGGTCTTTGATTAGAACACTGTTTTCCACTGTGGTCTTTGATTAGAGCATTGTTGTCCACTGGTCTTTGATTAGAGCACTGTTCTCCACTGTGGTCTTTGTTAGAGCATTGTTGTCCACTGTGGTCTTTGTTTAGAGCACTGTTCTCTACTGTGGTCTTTGATTAGAGCATTGTTCTCCACTGTGGTCTTTGATTAGAGCATTGTTCTCCACTGAGGTCTTTGATTAGAGCATTGTTCTCCACTGTGGTCTTTGTTTAGAGCACTGTTCTCCACTGTGGTCTTTGATTAGAGCACTGTTCTCCACTGTGGTCTTTGATTAGAGCACTGTTCTCCACTGTGGTCTTTGATTAGAGCACTGTTCTCCACTGTGGTCTTTGTTTAGAGCACTGTTCTCCACTGTGGTCTTTGATTATAGATTGTTCTCCACCGTGGTCTTTGATTAGAGCATTGTTCTCCACTGTGGTCTTTGATTAGAGCATTGTTCTCTACTGTGGTCTTTGTTTAGAGCACTGTTCTCCACTGTGGTCGATGATTAGAGCATTGTTCTCCACTGTGGTCTTTGATTAGAGCTTTGTTCTCCACTATGGTCTTTGTTTGGAGCACTGTTCTCCACTGTGGTCTTTGTTTAGATCACTGTTCTTCACTGTGGTCTTTGATTAGAACACTGTTCTTCACTGTGGTCTTTGATTAGAGCACTGTTCTCCACTGTGGTCTTTGATTAGAGCACTGTTCTCCACTGTGGTCTTTGATTAGAGCACTGTTCTCCACTGTGGTCTTTGATTAGAGCACTGTTCTCCACTGTGGTCTTTGTCTAGAGCATTGTTCTCCACTGTGGTCTTTGATTAGAGCACTGTTCTCCACTGTGGTCTTTGTTTAGAGCACTGTTCTCCACTGTGGTCTTTGATTAGAGCACTGTTCTCCACTGTGGTCTTTGATTAGAGCACTGTTCTCCACTGTAGTCTTTGTTTAGAGCACTGTTCTCCACTGTGGTCTTTGTTTAGAGCCTGTTTCTCCCCCTCCCCTGTTTCTTTGATTAGAACACTGTTCTTCACTGTGGTCTTTGATTAAAGCCACTGTTTCTCCACTGTGTCTTTTGATTAAGCACTGTTCTCCAACGGTGGGTCTTTGATTATTAACACTGTTTCTCCACTGTGGTCTTTGATTAGAGCACTGTTTCTCCACTGTGATCTTTGAAATTAGAACACTGTTCTCCACTGTGGTCTTTTGATTAGAACACTGTTCTCCACTGTGTCTTTGATTAGAACACTGTTCTCCACTGTGGTCTCTGTTTAGAGCACTGTTCTCCACTATGGTCTTTGATTTGAGCCCTGTTCTCCAACCCTATGGTCTTTGATTTGAGCATTGTTCTCCACTGTGGTCTTTGATTAGAGCACTGTTCTCCACTGTGGTCTTTGATTAGAGCATTGTTCTCCACTGTGGTCTTTGATTAGAGCACTGTTCTCCACTATGGTCTTTGATTTGAGCACTGTTCTCCACTATGGTCTTTGATTATTGCACTGTTCTCCACTATGGTCTTGTTTTTGATTTGAGCATTGTTCTCCACTGTGGTCTTTGATTAGAGCGTCTTCTGCACTCTCCTCTACCTGATCTATAGCTGTTATTACTCGCTGGTGCTCCCAACGGCGTTTTGATTTTGAGTATCAGGATGGATATCACTCGGTGTGCTAGGAGTGTTATTTTGGCTACAACTAAAATGTGGAATATTGGTCCTAGTGCAGTTGAGGAACCTTCTGCAGTTCTTCGACATTCCATTGAGGTGTTAGAGATGTGTATTTCTGGTGACAGAAGTTCACTCTCGACGTGGTTCGGAAGTCACATAAAGCCGTTGGTCCCGTTGCTGAATAACCACTGGTTCCATGCGACGTAAAAACACCATACAAACAAACAGTCGTTTCTGGTTTTTGTTGATGCATCCTGAATTCAGGTGTGTCGGTCTTTTTTTTATTTTTTGATTCCCTCAAATTTATTTATTCATCACCTTTTCCTATAGATTGTCTCTGTCTGTCGTTGACTCTGTCCTTGAGGGTTTTCAGTTGAAGATTTAAAGACGGAAAGAATAGACAGAAGGAATGAAACATAAAAGACAGGAAGAATAGACAGAAAGAATCAAAGATATTGCGATGAACAGTTTATATGTGGCTTAGGATTTTACATGGCGAGAAATGTTAGGGCAGATCTGAGTATTTTGAGATGGCGCGCTCCAATGGAAAGAATGGATGATGGTAGCTTGGGGAAATTAGTGTATATGAGGAGTTGTAGAGGAGGAAGGGAATATCTAGAAAGGGGTGGATGAATGGCGTAAAATAGTTATTGAAAGACTGACCTAGTTAGTGTGAGAATGAGCGCGAGCAAGATGGGTGTAATGTCCAAGTGTTTTATGGAGTTTTGATGAACTGTTGATGAGCTTTGTGTGGGTATTTTAATGTATAACAGTATCATACACAACTCAGCAGTTACACTATAAATTCAGCAATGACCATTGTGTGTGTGTGTGTGTGTGTGTGTGTGAGAGAGAGGAGAGAGAGAGAGAGAGAGAGAGAGAGAGAGATTTTTTTTATACTGAAGCCACTCCCTTTTAGAAGAGATGACAATGTTTAAATAAAAGTCAACAGTAAGACCTACTGTTAACAAGGTTGGCTTCAGAGGTTAACAACATGACACTTGCTATGATATTCGTCATTTAATTGCCGACTTAAGAACGAAGAGCCGACGACTGTGCAGAACACCTCTACAGCACTAGCTGCTTCATACACTTACCCAAAAGGCTCGTAGCAGAGCACTGAACCCTCCTACAAGCAGTACTATATCATTCACTTGTACCAAAACCATTTTGTTTCTCCTCCTGCTTCCCAACACTTCTCAATTTTATATTCTTCACCAGCTATAGTAGATTCACATCAGCCGTGCATTTGATGTCTAGGCCAGTCCCTTACGACGCTCCTGATTGGCTGTTGATAAGCCAATGACAGAATTGGAAACTCTCAGTCTCTCTCGAGAGTTCATACAGGCAGGATGTATGTTCCACCTCTTCTGAGGGACACTTTTGAAAGACTTATCCCTCAGGAGAGGTGGAACATACATCCTGCCTATGCGAACTCTCTCGAGAGACTGAGAGTTTCCAGCCCCGTGAATGGCTTATCAACAGCCAATCAGGAACGTCGTAAGGGACTGGACTAGACATCAGATGCACCGGCGATGTGAATCTACAATAGCCATCACTCATTCCCTCCACAAGACAAAACCATCTTAAAACACATTGATCCGTCCTTTCACCTTAGCAAGTATTTTCTCACCTTTTAGTTCATATTATGCCTCAAATACTACTGCAGATGAGCAATTCATCTCGACAACTAAAGCTCATTTTTACGTTCCTACTTCCATTAACGAGAGTTGCTTCAATAGCTATCTTATACATACCCACCTTGGCTCCTTCCATAGACACTGCAAGTCTCTTCCAAATATTTTGTACACACCCATGACGGACCTCGCCTCTTAGCCACCCGTCATCCATAATATATATGATTTATATGTGTATATATAATAATATATATATGTGCATATACATATATTATATACAAGATATATCATGTCATGTATATATATAGAAATATTTTATATTTAAAATATATAGATATCTTTATATATGTATATATACGTATGTATGTGTATCCATAATAATAATATTAATATTATAAGATATCTATATATATATAATTATATATATATATATATATATATAAAATCCACACATCAAAGGGTACTATAGTAGGCAGGAGAAGGGCGCAGGAACATATACTCATCAATTAGATACATTTATTGTCAACGCGTTTCTTGACCCATGGTCACATCATCAGGACATCTATATAAAAAAGGAGCATCCGAGCACATAATTAAAAGAAACATACATAAAGCATAAAAAAACTTAAAATTGAAACTAAGTCAAACTTAAATACTGAATCACTCTCAAATACATTTACACATTTAAAACCAAGAAAGCTTAAAATGATCCTTACAAAAACTAAAATCATTAAAAAAGAATACACAAGGACAGAAAAGAAGGCGGACAAGTATAATCAAACAACCCAGTTATGCTATGAACAGGGGAACAGCCGATGATTGGCAGTTCAACGTAGGTACAATTCTTTTCATAAATAGACTTTCCAAGAGAAGCAGTTCTCCAGGTTCCTTGGCTTGACCAATTATTTTGAAGTTGTTGTATTTTATCGATGTCTTGCAACCTCAAGCGTGGGATCTGATACTGGAAAGTTCGGGATTAGACAATCTGCAGCCCGTACGATAACTCACGCCCATGTGAGAATCGGCCCTGACCTTGAGGAGGCGCCAAGTCCAACCAACGTAATTCCCGGAACTACATCCGGGGCACTTATACTCATATACGACACCCTTATTTTACACCAGGTATATAGGCGACACATTAGTTCTATTGAAAAATGAATATGATGCTGACAGATTCTTAAACCTAGCCAACAACTTCCATAATAATATTAATTTTACTATTGAAAAAGAACAAGACGGTAAGTTGGCTTTCCTAGAAGTTTTAGTTACTAAGGACAATGAACATTTTAACATGACCATTTTTAGGAAAAGTACATTCACCGGACTCGGCTCCAATTTTTATAGTTCTTGTTTTATTAATTTTCAAAATTAACTCTGTAGATACCTTAGTACATCGGGCTCTATCTCTAACTTCTAATTGGCTCTCTTTTCATTCTGAAATTCTCTTCCTTAAACAGTACTTTTATAACAACTGTTTCCCTGCCCATCTAGTACTTAAGGTTATTAAGAAAGTTCTTGATAAAAATCTTGCACCCTTAATACCTAAATGTAGCGTACCTAAACTTACTATATATGCTAGCTTTTGTTTTTTACCCACCAATCAAAACTTGGCTAAACAGTGTGCTAAAATTATTGAAAAACATATTGGTGCTCTCAATATTAAACTAATCCCCCAAATTCCTAAAACTATTGACTCTTTGTTTCCCTTCAAGGATCGCCTCTGTCCCATGATGACGTCGGGTGTCGTATATGAGTATAAGTGCCCCGGATGTAGTTCCGGGAATTACGTTGGTTGGACTTGCGCCTCCTCAAGGTCAGGGCCGATTCTCACATGGGCGTGAGTTATCGTACGGGCTGCAGATTGTCTAATCCCGAACTTTCCAGTATCAGATCCCACGCTAGAGGTTGCAAGACATCGATAAAATACAACAACTTCAAAATAATTGGTCTAGCCAGGGAACCTGGAGAACTGCTTCTCTTGGAAAGTCTATTTATGAAAAGAATTGTACCTACGTTGAATTGCCAATCATCGGCTGTTCCCCTGTTCATAGCATAACTGGTTGTTTGATTATACTTGTCCGCCTTCTTTTCTGTTCTTGAGTATTCCTTTAGTGTGTTTGTCTCTGCCATTTTCAGAGGTGCGCCTTTTGCTCTTCATTTTAAGTTTGTTTTTTCCCTTTTTTTTCTTTTATTGATTTGTTTTTGTAAGGATCATTTTAAGCTTTCTTGGTTTTTAATGTGTAAATGTATTTAAGTGTGATTCAGTATTTAAGTTGGACTTAGTTTCAACTTTAAGTTTTTTTACGCTTTATGTATGTTTCTTTTAATTATGTGCTCGGATGCTCCTTTTTTATATAGATGTCCTGATGATGTGACCATGGGTCAAGAAACGCGTAGACAATAAATGATAAATGTATCCTATGGATGAGTATATGTTCCTGCGCCCTTCTCCTGCCTACTTATACTATATATATATATATATAGATATATATAATATATATATATATATATATATATTATATTTCCAAGTAGCTACCATACAGATCATAATAACTTCCAAATAGTACTTCCCTTCTTCCACCATCTATGTTATCATTCTTTGCTCCAAGCGCCGATGTGTAAAAAAAAAAATTCTTCAATTAGCCAAAAAGGGGTCTGTTTGCGGCAGCCATGAGGAGGGAACAAAGTGGGTGATAGATGAAGACACTTTCTTCCTTAAAATACTATTGCTAGGTATATCATCATGCGTTTCATCTGTGGTTATTTAACACGCGTTAAAGTTTAATGTGCTGGGTTACGTTATCTAGGGAGAATCTGCTCTAATACCCCACCTTCTGGGGGCTGGCGTATGTCCCAACCAGGAGAGATGTAATTTACCAGAAGAAGGCCAGCTAATAACATTAATCAAGACTTGAGTAAAGGAGAGAGAGAGAGAGAAAAAAAAAATAAGGACTAGCTTTTCTCACCAGAAAGTCGGTCAGTTCAGCGCGGGCAAGAAAGGTACCAAGATGTTCGCTCCTTAGGGACATTGTTGAGGACTCTCCTCTTAAACAAAAATGGGAGGGTGAAGTTTTTGTGCCGTAATCAATTTTCTGATGCGAGGGACTGGGGAAAATTGTTTATTGCAAGGTAGCGTGATTTGTTGCTATTATATCACCCTGAACGCGATAAAGTCGTTGGGTGTCAAGGTGAATTAAGAGAACATCGTCTTGTGATCATGCCGGGACGAATCTCGTGTGGAAGCCATTAGGATTAGGCAATCGCAAGTGGGTAAGATAATACATCGCACCGATTTTGTTCCCAGACGAAATGTTTAAGTCAACAAACCATTATACTCGTTATGGACTTATAACGACCATGGCTTGGTAAAAAAGAAAAAGAAAACCGAGTATGGGGGGTAGGGGCCTGCTGGCACAAGGAAACATAACCTAATACTTTTTTTTTTTTAAGTATTTTTTTTGGCTTAGTACGGCCATTTGGCGCGCTGTGCAAATTAATGGCCATTTTGACATATCCAAAACAAATGTGCGTGTTGGAAAAAAATTTAAGGTCAAACTTTTCATGGCACATGACACCATATGTCGTGATGTTTCATGTTTTATTGCCAAAAAAAAGGTCAAATTTTTTTTGGCACATGACACCACGTCGTGAAAATATTTAAAGATTTATTGCACAAAAAAAAAAAAAAATTATGGCACATGACACCATATGTCGTGAGGATGTTTCAAAATTATTAATATTTTCTTTCAACACAGGATAATAAATCTCACTTCAACCGACGTACTCTTTTATTTATTTATTCAGCGTAAATCTGCATTTTGTCTCTTAACGTGTTCAGCAGTGAATTAGAAAACAAAAGTACAATCTCTCAGCACCACAGTTTTCAGATAAGAAAAAAAAGTATAGGCAGCGAAGGGAATTTGTACATCGGTGAAAATGTACAAACGTTTCGACAGATAATATGACACTTCACTATAATCAGCATCTTTTTTTTATATCCATTTCATGCACTTATATATATATAAATAAGTTGCTGTGCAATCACCGAAAAAGATGACACTACACATTCATGAACTCATCGCACCACTCTTGCTGGGCAAACACACAACACAAGTAAAAATAAAAAATATTCAAATTAAATAAATTCATTACTATCACAGCGTACTACTATAGCGACTAGATTGGTGTACCTGGGTGGGGGAGGGGGGGGAAGGGTTCAGTAATTAATGGATTAATGGCATTTGAACCCTTGTGATTTTGGAACATTCACTTTCTACAGGTATACATGAATCCCGCTTCAGATGAACACTTTTTTAGTATTTAAATTTTATTTTTAAGTCTCTTCAAGCTTCATGGATGTCCCCCCGTAACAGTAAATTTAGGGAAATCCAATCTTCTGATGCTCGTTTCCAGTTAGGCTAATCAGATATCCCAAAATCGTGTTTTAAAAATTAAAGCAATTAACTTTGCAGTCATTTTTAAGCTTATGCTGAGCATATCCAATCGCCCTTAGCTTTTTACATTTTACATCTATTTACAAAGCTTCTAAACCTTAGGTACTGATTCAGAATTATCTGGTCTGCTTCAGTTCCTCAGTTTCAAACTTGAAGCCTTTTGCACTAAATAACAATGAAATGAGTTCGAGTGGACGTTGTCCTCTCTTAAATCCTTTCATACTCCAAAAAACACAAGGGTTGAGAATGACGGCTATGAGCAAAATCTATGATAATCTACATCAGATTCTCTCTGAGGGGCAGTTCGGATCATGGCCATGTTATTAACAACAAAATAAGGAAGACCTGCCACAGTTTCGGCAGCTCCGAAAAGTAAGGGTGATATTTTCCTCAGGCTATTATTAGTAACATGACTATACAATGATTAACATTGTGAAATGCATGGTCTGATTACAAGTTCGACTCCTTTTGATGTTCTTGTATAATGAGATGTTTTTAAATTAATATCATATTGAACAGTTATCGTCCATTAAATCAGGGGTTCATGCCCAGGGGTATGAAATGGAATCTACCAGTAGTACTTAGATGGGTGACCATGTAGGGTTTTTGCAATAGAGAGAACTTAAGTGATAAATTACACGATTCTTCAATTCAAACCAATTTATAATGTCTATTTTAGTGCCAGTAACTGTGTCTATTCCAACTTCGATTTGATATCAATGGTAGCACCATTACCCTTATATAATAAATGTATCCATTTAATTGTTTGAGTAGGAAGCTGTTCAGCGCCAAAAGTAATTTTTTAGGAGGATGGTCGAGAATCCTCATTTAAACCAGTGCAATACAGTCAAGTGCTTATTTGAATGTGGACTTGTGAATACAGTTGGCATCATAGTTGGCTTCGTGTTCTAAATCATAACCAGCATTTCACCAGTAAGTAAACAGTACAGGCCTAAAGGAATAAAAAGAAAAAGTTGAATAAAGACAAATGAAGTAACTACAGTTACGGGCAACTTGACCAGTGGCTGTCTTTAAAAGAGCCACAATACCAATTTCTGGCGACCCCTATATTGTTGAAACTCAATTGAAATTTTCATGCACACTCAAGAATTTCTATACAATAACTGCGTACAAGGTATACAGGTTACTTCTTTTAGCTGGTAATGTATAATGAGACCTTGGACTGTAAATGTTCACCTTAAAAAAATTCAACGTACGAAAAATGGGAATAACTGTCAGTTAAACCTTTAAAAATTGACTATAAAAATGGGGCTAAAATGTAAGGAAAACTTTTAAAATATTTTGACTAAAAAGGAAAACTTTAAAAATATTTAGGCTAAAATGTAAGGTAAACCTTTAAAACATGGGACTAAAATATAAGGCAAACCTTGAAATATTAGGGGTAAAGTGTAAGGCAAACCTTCAAAAATATTTAGTGGAGGAGAAAGATAGTGAGGTAGCATAACTGTTTTTGTCATGGATCAGAATGTTCTTATTGGTCCAACTTCGGTTCACAAGGTTGAACAGAAGCAATGCCAGAAGGGTTATTTTTCACCTTATCTTTTGGGAGCTATTCAACAAATGTCATTTGTGTGATGATGAACTTCAGACCAATAACAGCTCACTGAGCATTCAACCAGTTGTAGTTGCAATTTTTAGATGCGTATGGGTGCGACCATCTTATCCTTAACATTAGAATGGAACAAGCATCAGCCAGTCATAATTATAAATCTTAGGTATGTGTGGATGTGTCATGACTTAATGCAAGTCGGTGTATCTGAGCTTTCCACCCATCAAAGTTGTCACTTTCAGTGTTGAGTGGGTGACTAACCACTGTTCAGACTATCTGGACTTAGCTTACTGAAAGTTATGAGCTCCAGGCAAATTTCATCTTCCTTTTCAAGTTACACTAGTTATGAGTAAAGAAACAAGCACCTGCCTTATACTCAGTTAGTCTGTTCGAGCCCCTTGCATACGTAACATAGTGAATGATCATACCCGTATCTGTAGATACTGCCTCGTAATGAACAGGAATAACAATGAATTGAGCGTTAGTAACCTTTGCGCCTTGAGAAATAATAGCTATCACTAAATTCAAACATTCGACTTGAGTCGTGTAAAGCAATTAACACCAGATCAAGACAGAGAGAGATTATCTTATCAGCCAAAGTATTTTTGGAAAGTTCTTCCATTCGCTCCTATTCGCAGTCTCCTGTGAACTTTCACAAAAATTCTTTCGAAATTTTAAGGAATATAACATTAAATTCTGGCATTGTAAACAAACAAAGAAAAAACTTGACCCAGTCTATTAATAGGGCAGGGGAGCTAATCATACATTTTGAACAAGTTTTGTGATTATAAACTGATAACATATTTGCTGACTTTTAAAATATGTACTACACTAAAAGACCAGGGAAAGTGCTCAAACTATAATTGAGATAAGAATAATAACAGCGGTAAAAACAATGTGCCCGAATAAATAAATATGAAAAATATACAATAAAACTGAGAAATTTGAACCGACTCGACTTTTCTTCTACGAAAATTGGGTGACCAAAGTTTTTAGTTTAAGGGAAGACTGTATGTTGGTGCCATATTGTTAACACTGGAAGACTGTATGTTAAGCTACATTAAATACTTACACAATGCTTAAAGACTTATTTGAGAAATATAACTAAAACTAAATTGTGACCAAAGAATTGTCTGGTGAAGAATGACTTGTGTGCATCCTGCAACAATTTTAAGTCGAAAGTTTCTGAAGGATGAAGACTCGAGACTGCCACAACAGGAAAATGTTTCGGCTAATGATGATAAAGGAAAGTATATCATCAAGCGTATATGATCGGTGAAGACAACCTTCAATAGGATTCCCTTATTTCTGTCAACAATCAGTAGGTACCCCCTCTCATTAAACTTCAAGTTTTCAGGGCAAGAGTTATCATCTGCTCTTTATCCCACTCGTAAGTAGTTTTTTGTTTCTCTCTCTCACATAATGCTAACTTGGTATCTACGTTAGTAACAGAGAAAGAAGTAAACAAGTGGTCGTGTGACATTCCTAAGCTCCCTATTAAATAAATCATCAGAGAGGATCATCTGATTCCGTCAGTAACAACAGAGTTTATCTTTCTGTTAATGCAGTTTAGAGGGCTTCCTTCATCCAGTTCATGTGGCATTTAATAAAGTGCAGGAAATTTGTTCCACAGACGTCGTCAATACTGCTTCAACGCGATTTCCTTGCTTAACCTGGATAATGATGCGACCACAACAATAAGGAATATAAGTTACTCTGTTTCTTCCATAATTCTTTGGTCAGTAAGTTATGTTCGAACACATGAAGGGATTTTATTGGGCTAGAAAGTCGATTTGCAAACTCTGCAAACCTAAATGGTTATTCATTACGAACTGGATCAGAAACAAACTTATCTAGAACTGTTAACTTGATGTATATCAGTTGTTTATGCTGGATAAAGAGCCACAGAATGAAGAATGTAAATTGTAGTTTACAAATCCCAGAGTCCTCTTTTGTTCTTGCCTTCTTTCTAGAACGATTCTCAAGAATCTTCAGTATTCAAGAAAACACCAAGGCGTTGCATAGACTTAGCCATGGCCCTCTTTATCTCACTCTTTTGACAGGGGAATAACTGTTCCACAGGCTTGAGCAGGACATTTAGTATTCCCTGTAGTTCCCAGATGGTGTGCGATGTCTTAGACCCCCATTCTGAGCAACAGGGGTAGTGCCTCTGGAACGGGACCCTGATCGCGGCATACCATGAACACTTCTAAATCTCCGTGATAGATGCCGCCTCGTTTTCTTGCCACGCTACAGGAAATAAAGACACAGCAGCTTTACTTGTTACTGCTTCATTACCTTTTTCTTAAGAAAAGTTGTTACTAGACTGAATTAAAACCTGTTATTTTTTCACTGCTAAATATTTAGTGTCAGTACTGCAAAAACAAATGGTAATAAAACGAGTATCGTACACGAAGCTCACATACTCATACTTATGTACAGGGTCCAAAAGTCCTAAAGGTATAGTAAAGAAATAACTAGGAATTTGTTCTGTACTAAATTGTTACATGAATAAGCAGATATAAAAAAAACTAATAACTTAATCTTTACCTCATTCTTCAGTGCAAGTTTCGACTGGTAGCTGATCTTCTCGAGTGCCTGGCGTACCCAAAGGGGCTGGTCTGGGACTAGCCACATCAGAGCCATCTTACCAAGAAGGATGAGATGTTCAAGAAGGACAAAGAGGAGAACCCACTCAACTGGAGAGGCAGCAGGAGCCAAAGGACGGAGACGAGGTGAAAGGCACAACAGGGCACAGTTGGTCATGACTGCCACGGCACCAATCAACTCAAAGGCACCCTGGAGTGGTATACAAGAAGAAATGTAGAGAAGTTCTATGAGCAGCGATGGCATGTAAGTAGCTAATCATGCTTATATTTTATTGTTATTTTTCGTAAATGTCACTTATTTTCAGTATCTCTCCCTCCCAAGTTAGTGCCTTTGGGAGGCATCCAGTTCAATTATAAGATGACTTCAGGCATACTTGGGTAAAATGAACAGTATCCCTACAATATCTATCTGTCTGCTCAAAAGGTGAAGCTCATCTGTTGTCCCTGCCTAAGTCACCGTTCCTGTACAGCATCTCTCCATCTCAAACTCTGACTCGTGGTGCATTTAAGAGAAAAAATTAATGGATACAAACCTGCCAGACACCGATGGATCCCACCTTCTTCACTCGAGGCCTCTGGTAGACTCGGCACAGCTTGAAAGCATCAGTCTTGAGCTCAAGGATGTTATTGAGGACAGCCCAGAAGGCTGCCATTGGGTAGACTGAAGAGAACATGAACACATACCCAAACTGAAGGAACATCTCCAGGTAGTCGTCATAAGCATCCTGATTAAGAGAATGAAATTACAACGGGTGCTGAAGTGGTTCTAGATGATAGTAAGTTTTCATTCAAAAAAAAAAAAAAAAAAAAAACAAAAAAAAAAAAAAAAAATATATATTATGATAGATATGAGTAGAGCTTATATATAAAAAAAAAAAAAAAAAAAAAAAAAAAAAAAAAAAAAAAACTATAGATATATAGATATTAATATATATATCTATATATATATATATATATATATATATATATGATATTAATATCCAGTGTAAATATCCTCGTTTTGAAGTAAATTAAAAGTTGGAGTTCGATCATGATGGCAATTAAGTATTGAAAAATATTTACTGGGGTTTGTTTCCCCAAATACAGCCTTGTGAACATGAGTAACCATAAATGAAGAAACTTGAAATCTGATAAGATCACAAATGTTATTCTTGCACTAAAATTTAAAAAGAACTGGAAGACCATTTCCCATAAATAATCAAAACATCGCACAGTCCGTATAATCATTGATGTCCACACAAAATAACAAGAAAAACAAAATTTTAGTACTATAAGAATAACTTTGTTAGTGATGATTAAAAGAAATTTGTTGTCCTGTATACTGACACTTAATTTCTCTGACCTATTATGATGTTCTTAATATATTTGCATTGAAATGATAAAAGGTGCAATTCTTGATTGTTCTCGAATCTGCATTTCTTAATTGTATTTAAATTTGCAAAATGCAACTTTAAAATTCTTTTGACAATATTAGGGAAATTGTAGTCTAAATGTTCAACTTTGAGTTGTAATTAGGTGTAACCCATTACTTTAGGTATCATAGCAGATTTGTCAGCTGTAGATAAGTTTCCTTGGTGATCTTTAATTAGTCACTGATTGATCAGTGGTGTGCGTTTTGTGAAAAAGGTAATCATAATTACTGCGTTGTTACAATGCTGAAACAACAGTCAGCCAGTATCTACTGCACCACTTAGTTTGATTGCAAACTTAGTTTCATTGCAAACTGCATAATGTTCATCATTTAGAGGAATTTTATAAACTTTACTTTTTATAAAGTTAATCATGCCGTGACGACAAATGATTTACAAAAGCCAATGAAGGTAAGAAATTAAACAATTAATGATGCGAGGTCTCTTATCCAACCTGCATTGCCAGATATAATGACAATCAAAACTCTCTTCATTGTGAGGGATTTATATTAACAAATTCTATTCACCAAGTCATAACATATAACACTTGTGTGAACATATATTCTGGTGCAAGTCAGCCATCATTTGGATGAATAGCTGATTGTATGCATTTCGAGTTTTAAATTGTTAAAATGTTAACATTTCATATTTCTCTATTTCTTCTATTTTCTTAATACAGTGATTCCTGTGTTGTTATCTACGTAAGCAATTTATTTGTCCGTGTTATTTCAGGCTCTTCCCAACAAAACCCTAATCAAGCATTTGTAGGAGTGGCTGGAAATGAGCAGATGCTTTTTGATACCTGTAGAATGAAGCTTCATTTCAAGTCATACGTTTCCCAGAATGCCAGAAAAATGATGCCATGTGTTCCACTTGTTCTGAAATCTCATATGCTACTTGTTGATAAAGTGTATCATCCGTGTCAAGTACAGGCAAGCAGTTATGATTATGATTTTTTGGTACTTCAGTATACAGATTTCATGACAGTATAATACTATGTAGAACTGAGGGATCAAGGAAGAAGATTGAAACAGTGACAACATACTAATGCATTTCTTCAACAGCAGTGCTGTCCATCTTCTACAAGAAAATCAAAAGTAGGGCAAGGCCACTGTCGTAAGAGGAATGTCCTGAAGTACGTAGTCCAGTGGGAAGCAACAAGAAGTGTCCGAATGCTTAGCAGATGCAAGTCCTACTATTGGACCATTAGGAGTTCTGACGTAGTCTACTTGTAGTAGGATATAAAGTCCTCAAGAAGAATGCATAGAGTTTGCAAAGGGTACAAGCAGGTGCACGTGCAATATTACGTGATAATTGTGAGAAGCTCTTTTGACTGTGCATGAAAGAGCGTAAGGACATGGATGTTAGGGCTACACTTGCGAAAGGTGAAAAGATGGATGCTTTGTTAGAAACCTCGAAAGGAAACATGGCCGGACAGTTTGCTTACCCTCAATGTGCCTACTGGTCAGTTTGCCTACTGAATTTTATGCCTACCAGACATTATGCCTATTGGACCTTACGCCTACGGATAACATTAAATTCTAATAAACAAAATGATTACAAGAAATTGGGCTCATTAGATAAAAAAAATGAGCTTATAAAATCAAACAATGAACTTTTTCAAAAAGAATTAAACTGTTAAGTAATAAAAAATCACTGCTACAGAATGCAGTCAAATCATTACAAAACAAGATTAAAGGAGGCCCAAAACAGTTGTTTTTATAAGGCTATTTCTGACTTTAGCTTGGCTGGCTAGTGCAGAAAGCGGTTGCCACTAGGGTGAGTCACCCCCTGCGGCATAGATAGCGTTCACAGACTGGCTTCACTTATCAGATCTTATGCCCAATCTATTGTCCTTATGCTGTGGCAGATTACCCAAGAGGCTAACTAGGCTAAGCCTATGGGCCCACACTCCTTGGGGGACCACGTGGCCTCGAACTAGCCTTAATTTTAAAAATTGTATAACTGCAAAAAGTGGTAGGCCAAGAGAGGAACTAGAGGCCAATTTTGTGAAATTATCGGTGCCAGGGTAGGGTGTCTTATCAGCTGCACTGCTATTCCCGCCAATATGCGGACCTAGGTTGTTGCCATTTCAAGCTCATATTTCAAAAACCCCAGCAGATTTGGCTCGCTTCACTCACCTGACAGGGTCCCTTTTGCATCCTTAGCCTAAGGGCTAATCCGGCACTGTTCTTATGTGATTGTTGCTTGGGATACACTGTCTAGGTTTATAATGATCAAGAATACCCCCTGTAGTTTATCTAACAGTTCGCTAGTAGGCAAACTATCCATAGGTATAATGTCCGGTAGGCAAACTTTCCATAGGTATAATGTCCGGTAGGCAAACTTTCCATAGGTATAATGTCCGGTAGGCAAAACACCATAGGTATAATCCGGAGGCAAAAACTTTCCATAGGTATAATGTCCGGTAGGCAAACTTTCCATAGGTATAATGTCCGGTAGGCAAACTTTCCATAGGTATAATGTCCGGTAGGCAAACTATCCATAGGTATAATGTCCGGTAGGCAAACTATCCATAGGTATAATGTCCGGTAGGCAAACTTTCCATAGGTAGACTGTCCGGAAACCGAGAGGAAATGCATTTATGCATTTATTGTGGAAAATTGATATTCTCTCTGGATGATGTGGGTCTATAAATTTGCACTAAATATCTTAAACTGCTATCTAGTATACATGAATACTGTATGTGACAAAAATACTGTACTATGTATGTGCGTGAATGGGTTTGTGCACGTTTAAAATCTTGGGCTGTCAGTTAAATGTATTTGATACTGCTTCAAACTGTATGCATGCTTTTTTCATTCGAGTCAGTGTGGATATTTTTATCCACACTGACACACTGAGGTTTGCCAGAGTAGATCAGTTGTCAGAGAGAAAACCTTGAAGAAATATGTGTAGAACAACTTTACACGAGTTTTATTAAAAAAATTATAGAAATTTTGTAGACATTTGTGTACCTTTATTTACGAGTAAGCCTCATCTATGCTCTTCAGTACAATTCACCACTAGGTGTGCTTATGTTCCTCATAGTTCTGTTAATGTGTCTGCAAGTAAGGGCAAATATATAAAACCAAGAGGGCAAAGAAAAAAAAAAAAAAAAAAAAAAAAAAGAGTTTGGAGACCAAGAAAACCAGGTCAGGGTGAACTGAACTGGAGCTCAAGGACAAGTGGATATTACTCTGGAGACCAATGACAAGGGAAAATAGTTTCTACAACCAACAGGCAAGGACACATTATTACCAAGACCAAGAAGGAAAGGTCAACTTGCTATGAGATCAAGTAAAAGGAAAGGTGGTTTTAGGGGCAAAGGTTCAGAACTTGTTTTGGGTACCAAAAAATGCACCCAAGTTGTCTTTTAGATCAGGAAAGTTAATGTTTTGAGAATCAAAAAATGATAAAGTTGTTTAAAAACCAGGAGGGGAAAGATTGAATCATATGGGAGACCAAAAGGTATAGTTAAGTTCCCCTGGAGCCCAACCCGATTGGTGAAATTCTTTTGTAAAAACCAAGGGGCAAAGCAAACTAACTTTCAGCAACTAAGGAAAAGGAAACATGTACTGGAGACCAATGGAAATAAAGTTAGTTTGTATACAAAGGGCAAGGTCCAGTTTGTCTGCCAGTGGACTAAGTTACCCAAAGAAAGTCTGGTCATGTAGAAGTCTAGTCGAACAGTTTCAGAGACAGGGGCCAAAGTTGAGTGGTTTTCATGATCTCAGTAACTTGACCTATACCATTTGATCAAGGGGGAAGGGTCAAGTTATTTTAGAGACCATGGGGTAAAGGTGAATCACAAAATAAGGGGGCTAGGTTCAGGAACTAAAGGGTTAAGGGCAAGTTTCAGAGACCATGAAAGAAGTCTGGGTTGTTCTAGAGACAATGGGGGAAAGGTCTAGCTGCTTCAGAAACCAAGGCGTACACTCGATAGTTAAAAAGTTAAGTATTAGAGATCAACAGGGATAATGTCTGGCTGTTTTAGAAACTAAAGGGTAACTGTCAAGTTTCAGAGAAAGAGGTTAAGGTCGAATATTTTCAGAGGCCAAGACTAATGTGTTGGAGGATGGAATGTAGAGAAAAATAGCTGGAGAAATGAGACAAAACATCAAATGCGCACACATTCAAGAAGAAAGTAACAAATGAAGGTACATAAACAGAAAATCAACTGGATCTATCAGTAAAGAAACAGCAACTAAGTAAAAAAAAATTAACTAGGTACCATATAATGGCGTATTAAAATAGCAATGCAGCCTTTCTTAGGACTACGGAAGGGGGAAGATTAGTGGTTCTCACGATATCCTCACCTCGTAGGGATCAAGATCAGCCTCTTCTCTAGCCTGGATGATCCGGGGATCCTTGGGGTCGAGGACCAGAATGGACACGGGCTGCTCCTCGAGCGGGGCTCCACGCAAGGGCTTCGCTACATCCTCGAAGAGCTTCGCCGTCAGGGGGTGTTTCTTCAGGTTGGTTACCACCGAGTCTGCGAACTGTTTGGGGGACGAGAAAAGGCTACACTCAAATTCTGTAAAATCACAATTAGAGAACAAAATTCCTTTCGAAACGTACCCGTTCATAACCTAATTTCTGGACGCCTAAACAAAATAAATGTTACACGTAAGTTCTTTTTAAGTTCTATATTTCCAAAAAGAAAAACGGACATTTTATACAAAGTCGGGTCTCTGGAGGAATAAAAAAATAGTTAATCCCTTCATTAATAAGAAGGGAAGTTAGGGTATTTGTACATAATCTGGTCCCTGCGCGCTTTGAAAAATCTATGAAATCTCCAAGTCCATATCAACAGCAAAAAAAAAAGAAAGGAAAAAAGAAGATATCTGTGGATAATCTGTTCTGGTGGAGAGAATGCAGAAATATTTATCGGGCACAAATTTTATGATGACGATCGCTAAAATATTACTCCATCTGGTCTAAATAATTCTCAGAATAACTATCTTGGCTTACTTCAAGCATACAAAAACTGAAATCAATGTAAATTGGGACAAATATAGACAATACTGTCGATAACAAACCGCAACATGACAGAAAACATAGAGAATAAAAGTCATATAGAGAAGAATCCCCCCCCCCCCCCCCCGAGAACATAAAAGGTAGAGAAAAAAAATTAAATTTACGGTCAAGGTAATGAAAGCCCCCTTGTTACTAAGAGAAGAAACCGGAACAACCTATGAGGTGATAAAATATAAAAAATATGTCAAACAACTAGAGAAGGGGAGGAATAATAACGTGAAAAACCATAGTTGAAGTCATAACTCTAGGAATGGCATACTGATGAAGGCTCGAGTAGTTAGCGCTCGTTTTACTGAGGGCCAACTGCCTTTTGGGATGAATGTATGGACTAAATTAAAGGGTGTGTTGTTATTCCTCCAAGGTTGGGTCACCACTACAAAACCAGGGGGTGGGGTGACCTTCAGCTGGATTTCGAGTGACTCACTCTCTCTCTCTCTCTCTCTCTCTCTCTCTCATGCACTTGAAACGGACGAGAAGGAACCATATGGGTGCGTGTTAGGTGACTGTTGTGGGTCGCATTCAGACGTGCGCGTTCTTTACTCTGCCAAAATGGATATACCGTCAAATAACCTGGCTCTCAAACCCCCATGAAAAAAAAACAAAAAACAAAAAAAAACACACACACACACACAATCCAGACTTCTCTCTGTGCAAAATCTTGTCGTGGAATGGATTGGAATAAAGGGTTTAGTCCAAAGGCTAAACACTGTGACCTATGAGATCATTCACCGCTGGAAAGAAAATTGGCAGGTAAAAGGTCTGAAAGGTGTAACAGGAAGAAAATCTCGCAGTTGCAATGTGAAGCAATTGTTGTGAAAGGCTGGAAGTAGAAGGAAAAAAGAGAATACGAATTGAGGTACAGTAAAAGAAACGAAAGGTGTTACAGCTAAGGGTTGAAGGCATGCTGCAAAGCGCCTCAAATAATGCTTGCAGTTTATTTGTTTGTTTGCATGGTGTTTTGACGTTGCATGGAACCAGTGGTTATTCAGCAACGGGACCAGCGAATTTACGTGCCTTCCGAACCACGTTGAGAGTGAACTTCTATCACTATAATGCTTACAATGCGCCGCACGAGGTGCACTGACGGCACTATCCCTTTACGGGAGAGGAAACTATGAAAAGAGGTCGGTAAAAAGTAAAAGAGCCCGTGCAAATAAGCAGGAACCTAAAATGGAATTCCACCAGCCTCTCCTGCACTCCGTGTGAACATCAGAAAACTTGAACTGCTGACACAATTCTTATGACTTGTCACTTACTCTTTTCTAACCTTTACAGGTGCACTGTAGGCATTACTTAAGGTTCCTCGCAGCGTGCGCTGCTTCGGCTCCAACCAACAATCCCTTTCGTTCCTTTTATTGTACCTCCTTTCGTATTCTCTTTCTTCCCATTTACTTTACAGCCTCGCGTGACAATTGTTTTATAGCGCAACTGCGAGATTTTCCTCCTGTTACACCTTTTAAAAGTTGTACTGTAGATTTCCTAAATTGGCCTAAATTCTTTATTCAATTCAATACAGGAAGCGAAAACCAACAAACTTCGTTGGTTTCTTTTCAATTTCAAAAGTAATGATGAAGCTTAAGGACATATGTTAATCTTAGATGCTCACGATCTCGACCCAAGGACTATCCAGACAAAACTGGCATCAACGTATTTGTTTGTTTTGAAAAAGTACTTTTCCTTCATGACTTTCATTCCTTTTGTTTTTCTAATGTTAAAGCGATATCTTCGAAATGAGTCATTTAATTGGTGATGAAAATCTCGAGAGAAATAGCAAAAACATGAGCAATAACAACAAAACTGAACTTAAATCCAAGAGAGAAATGAATAAACCTAAACATTTATCCAAAAGAACTGGACACAAGACTCTTGCTGGATAAAAAAAAATATCCCGACCAACAAACAAGACGAGCTAAATACATACCACCCTCCATAGCGATGGTCACTGATCTTTGAGAACCACTTCGTAAATATTACCATAATAACTGGCACTGACCATAACGTAGTGCGTTTGATAGAAAAATAAAGAAAAAAAGAAACTAGTCTGATGACTTCTATATTGCTATCCTGGAAGACGCCTGCTTCTTCTTATGTACATAACATGTTCTGTTTGTTTGTTTGTTTGTATGGTGCCTTTACGTTGCATGGAACCAGTGGTTATTCAGCAACGGGACCAACGGCTTAACGTGACTTCCGAACCACGTCGAGAGTGAACTTCTATCACCAGAAATACACATCTCTCACTCCTCAATGGGATGGCCGAGAATCGAACCCGCGACCCCGAAGTGGAACGCTAATACCATACCAACCACGCCGCTGAGGCGCTATAACATGTTCTGACACACGTTAGAGTAGCGTTCCCTCTCCCACTCCCCCGAAAGCTACTTCCTAATCAATGTAGGTCAAACAGTTAAGTAGTTAAAAATGGCAGACCGTCGGTAATTCCATTTCTATGGATTAATTCCTTTTCTTTTAGTTGCTTGATAATGCTGCTGCTGCTACTGCTCTCTCTCTCTCTCTCTCTCTCTCTCTCTCTCTCTCTCTCTCTCTCTCTCTCTCGAAGAAGAAGAAGAAGAAGAAGAAGAAGAAGAAGAAGAAGAAGAAGAAGAAGAAGAAGAAGAACAAAAAAACTCATAAAACCCTGTTCGAGCGTTGCAACCATATACTGTTTCGAGCACTTCCTTCTGTGCTCGAAATATATGGTTGCAACGTTCAAATAGTGTTTTGAGGGTCCCCCGATATCTCATATTCTAACGATGTATTATAGTAAAAAACATTCATATATATATATATATATATATATATATATATATATATATATCATTCAAGATATATATATATATATATATATTATATATATATATATATATATATAATATATCATTCGAGCTACAAATGTCCTTTAATATCTAATTCGCTCTACCTCGGAATTGATATATTTTCATATATGTACCGAAGGGGAATTTTTAGTGGACGGTGGTTCGATCCCATGGGGGGACGAAATTATTATCAACTAAAAATTCCCCTTCGGTACATATATGAAAATATATCAATTCCGAGGGAGAGCGAATTAGATATTAAAGGACATTTGTAGCTCGAATGATCTATATGAATCACGGTGATGTGATAATTATTCATATATATATATATATATATATATATATATATATATATACTACATATATATAATTATATAAACGTTTGGCTACATTCAGTAATACTCAAGTTCATAATTACTGCTCACACTATCTTTGTTCATAATTCCTATAATTCGCACGCGTCTACAGCCTGATTGAAAAAATCCTTTATTCTTTTAAAGTCTATCCTGATTACAAAACCTGCTTCGTCGCTGAAACAGGTTGGTGGTTGGTACTTTGAAGGTACATTATCAATTAAAGCGTAATCTATTATAACTAGTAACCATATAATATAAGAAAACCTGTTTGCCAAGTTGCCGAGATGATAATCTCTCTCTCTCTCTCTCTCTTCGCTGTCATCACGCTTTGGGAGGCCCTCTGGGATTTCGCTGAATAAAAGACAAAGCAGCTAGAACAATGCTAAAATAACATGTTAAGAATTTGGTGAGAGAGAGATTGTATCATATCGCCAAAAAAAAAAAAAAAAAAAAAAATACAAACAAACATAAAATCGCGATCCACAAGACACTGAAACATATAGAACTAAAAATGTGAAGAGAAATCCTGTATTCTAAACACAGGGGAATTTAACAAGTTCTGGAAAACACAAGGGGAAGGAATTCAGAACGATTGTAAAGTTTTCTGGTCTTTATGCTTTACTTTGCTTACTTATCCACTACACAAAACTAAACTCTAGGTCCTTAATATGAAATTGAGTATTAATTTTTTTTTCATTTTTGTTTTTGTTTAAATAAGCAGCAAGTCGCCTTTCTGGTCGTGGAATCTAAACCACTTTAGTCCACGATTTATGAGGATGGCAAGCTGCTCATCCAATTTGGAGGATATATAATTTATTTAAGAGGCTCAAAAGTTTTCAAAAGGAAGTGGACAAGAGAGAGAGAGAGAGAGAGAGAGAGAGAGAGAGATAGGCATTGAATCATCAAGTTAAAGATATATATATATATATATATATATAATGTGATATGCAATTTACTTAACGATGTTAAAAATTTAGAATTTTGCAAGCTGTATTTTGATTTACTTGATTTTAAATCATTTTTTGTTAGTTTCACGTCATTGACGAAAATTTGAATTTGCACTTAAGAGGATGTAATATGCCTTCGTCTTATTTTTTTATTTTTGTAACTAAAGCCTATTACAGATTCAAGTCACAATTCCTACCAGGGAATACCGGGATTCTTTCCCTCAGAGGACATTATCCAAAAAGCCTTCAGCTCCTTCAAATACTATAATCACCAGCACCACCTAGGCCTTTGTACCGGGCTAGAGATGTACGTGCCGTTTCGCTAGCAAGAAACAGCCTCAAAGAAGGAAGATAATCCAAAACCCAGATATCAAAATTGCACGCATATATCCCAAGCTAAGCACAAGAAACGCAAAGCCAGCAGTGACAGGTACAGAATCACAACGGACATCAAGAATTCCACGAAAGTGAGATGGAAAAGAGAGAGTATGGAAGGAGGTTCAGTAAAAGAAACGAAAGGGGTTTCAGCTAGGGGCCGAAGGCACGCTGCAAAGACCCTCGACTTCCGTCAGTGTTTCTTCTCATCCCTACCTGGGTCTCCCTCGTTACACACGGAATCTGCTGCTATCATCTTTATCTCTCTCTTCAACGAGCGCTGTAAGGCTTCAGAGGATTTAAAACCCACATGCCAACTCTCTTTTCATTAGCACTCTTCCTCTCCCCGACAGGGAACATCGCCACACAAGGGATGCTGTCACAGCAAAAATGCTCCCCATCTGTAAGTGGCTTGACCTTTCACATACTAACTAGCGATTCATTTTCACGCTGATGTGGAACAAAAATATAAAGACCAAAACTTTGTTACTCATTTCTTTCTATGATGTGATATCTCTAGTATTATAGCACCTAGGATTTCACATCTCGTTCATTAATGTACCTTCGTCTCCATTATGCTAATCCTCTACATTTGCATACGGCCCTGAGCTGAAATAAAGTCTCCTTATTGTAATTAAGCTTCGTGGCGTTGTGGGTTACGCCCGTCTCCCTCTGATCTATCATATGTGGGTTCGAATCCCAGCTAAGAAGTTAATATATATCTTATATTCCAATCTAGAAGTTAGCGTATAAAAATGAGAGAGAATAAAGTTAGGGAGGTATTGTGGCTTGTTATCATAATTTTTATTGGTAAGAAATGCACAGTCTCGTGAAAAACAATCGGTGTAATAAAAGCCTGCAATTATATAGTACTATATTACTATGTAAAATACACAAGCAGTGAATTTCGAACACCTGAACGACCTCATCAGTGTTAACGTAATTTAGTGTACTGTATAATTGTCGAATTTTATTACACATTATTTCTATTATATTATTATTATTAATCTCAGCCCTCGGCTTCGCCATGCTTTCCTTGGCTTGATTTCAACCAAACCCCCTCAGCGCCATTCGTACCCACTTTGAGTCCTTTTTTTGTCTCTCTCTAATTTATCTTTTCATCCGTTCGTCTACATTAATTGAGAACTCTACAAGCTCATTTGATAGTCACTTAATTTAACAGGTCCTGCTCGGCGCGAACACTTAACGCCCACCGCGACCTTGACGTTGTGGTCCAGGGAAAGAGACGAAGACAGAAAAAAGAAGAAAAAAAGGCGCTAAGAGTTTCGCAGCGCAGGCCAAAGATTGCTGAAATCAGACGTAACAAAAAGGACGTTCGCCATAGTCTCAAAATGAGCGTGCGAGTGTGCCAAGGAAAACAAAGAATGAGTTCGTTTTGCTGCAATGGAAGACTTCATCGGATAGACTAGCGGAAAACGGGAGAAATATTATATGTAAAAGATACAAGCTTTGGCGAAACTACAAACATGTTTTTTTTTTTCGCCTTGAGAAGTGGCCTACGTCATCGCTCAAACGACGAGTACTCATCCCAACAGTCCCTCACTCCTACAGAGCTGCGGGACATCTTGGTCCTATAGGATACTCGCACACCCAATCCTAATCTTTGCCAGTCAGGCTCCCTTTCCACTGTTACGACCGTAGCCAATGAAAGTTATTAGGACACCTTTCCTCTCAGCTCCTGTAGAAGTAGCTGAACGAGACACGTGGGGCCTTGAAGCGAAATATGTCCCGTGGAGGATGAACATACGCCCTTATTCAGCCAGGCCATTAGGCCTAAAATACCATCTCCCGCACAGTCGACAGTCGGAGAGAAGGCGGTCGGACGATAGATTCCGCAGTGACAGTAAAATATGCCGTTTACACCAGATCTCTACTCGAGACTTCCTTTCTAGGCCTAAACACTCTTGCTGAAACCACCTAGAACCGTTGAACACGGCCAGTGGCCGAGCAGCACCAGCCTCTCTTGCTTTACATGGCAGGTCGGTTGCCCCCACCTCGTTCACAGATTTCAGCTCTACAATTTCGAAACCATTCTATGGCGGTCAAGGAGAGGTCACAAAAACCACCTTCAACAGAGATACGAGGCAGTCAACAACCTGCTCCTGTCAGTTTCCCCTTCGGGAGGTAATCACGTCGCTATTATGAAAGTGTCAAGTCCAACTTCTCGTATGGGAATCTCTTGGAAAAACAGATCTTGTAGCTTTACATTAGATTGCAAATAGCAAAAAAAGATGGAGGCTCTGAGAAAATAAGCTGCTGAGAATGTATCTTTCAAAACATCTGCAAATGGGTGGTTTCATTCCACCATATTCAACATGGTCAATATATATATATATATATATATATATATATATATATATATATATATATATATTGTGATTTTGTTGAATGAGCTAAACTGCTTTCACAAAGACCATGAACTTAATATACCACAGATTCCTTCCATCTAACTGTCATCGTATATGACGGTAAAAAAAATACCACATAAATTAGACAACTGAAGAGAAAAACAGCATATCTAATAATATATATATATATATATATATATATATATATATATATATATATATATATATATATATATATATAGCGTACCCCGCTTTCTAAATTTCCGGCGAATCTGGGGCGAGTTCTCTCCCAAATGATCCCCAAAATAGCAACTCTCTCTCTCTCTCTCTCTCTCTCTCTCTCTCTCATACATACACAAATATATTTTTTCTAATAAGAGAGAAACAAACACACAAAAATATAGTAAACATTGAAGTGAATTCTTTATGTACTTTTTGCATTACTTATGTTTGCATTCATCCTTTATGCATAAAGCGGTCTTTGGACGCCAGTTCTAGATAAGATGCAAGAATAATATGTCCAATACGGAGGTATCGAGTAAGAGGTCTACAAACTTGGTTTGGTTCGTCCCCTAATCATCGTCTGATCTCACATTTTGGTCGTAATTGGCACCGTAAACTGCTTTAGTAGAATCACATCAATCGTGCATCTGATGTCTAGGCCAGTCCCTTACGACGCTCTTGATTGTCTGTTGATAAGCCAATCACAGGGCTGGAAACTCTCAGTCTCTCTCGAGAGTTTACAGAGGCAGGATGTATGTTCCACCTCTCCTGAAGGATACATTTGAGGTGGAACATACATCCTGCCTATGTGAACTCCCGGGAGAGACTGAGAGTTTCCAGCCCTGAGACTGGCTTATGAGCAGCCACTCAGGAGCGTCGTAAGGGGCTGGCCTAGACATCAGATGCACGGTTGATGTGAATCTACTACATTATACGCCAGAAGACTGCGAGAAAAAAAACGCATACAAAAGCAAAACGAACACAAATGTACTGAGGCGATGGATAAAATATTTTTCGAAGTTTAAACAGCTTTAAAAATGTAAGCAACGTATATCCTGGGTACTCTATGCTTGCACTTTCACATCCAGCCTCGGATTTCATTATACATATCTCCTAAAGCTGAGAACAGGGGGAACCAGTTAGTTCTTAAATATATATTAATATATATATATATAATAATATTATAATATATATATATATATATATATTATATTTATATATATATATATAGATATATAATATATAATATATATATATATATATATATATGTTATATATTATACAATATATATATCTATATAATATATATATATATATAATAATGCAATATAAAAACACTGTATCGTGCTTCTAAGAAATAAATAGAGGGATCCACAGTAATATCCTTGTTTATCTAGATATAATAATGTTTATACAAAGCTTAAAGCTTTCGTCCATCCTCCTGTGGACTTGATCACTAAGCAAATCTGCTTAGTGATCAAAGTCCACAGGAGGATGGACGAAAGCTTTAAGCTTGTATAAACATATTATATCTAGATAAACAAGGATATTACTGTGGATCCCTCTATTTATATATATATATATATACTCTATATTGATATATATTCTATTATATTTTTTCGTCAATGGAAGCGCTTCTAGCCAAAGAAGTACTTACATATCTACTGTGCTTGTGTACGCAGAAAAAAGCAGCGAATATTATGCAACCGTTTATTACATTTTTACCGTCTTATGAAGTTGCTGACATAACTCTTACTTGTTCTTGTCTTACCGGACGAACAAAAAAAATGCTAATACAAAGAAAAACATTTTCTTTTTCTTCGGTGGAGGGACGGTGAGACATATATATATTCGTGTTTTCTTCATCAACGATTGCCCATCTGAAACACCTTAAACTGGCATTACAATATATTTCGACATCGATCACAGTCGTATGGTTCACCTTCCCCCAATGTGGTCTGAGATACGGTCTCCAATTAAGGAGAGAGAGAGAGATTTAATGTTGGATATTTATCTGTGTAAACTGGAAAATATAATGATAAGGTAGAGGACTCGAATCTGCTTAGTCCATTACAGGATGTCCCTGTGGAGCATAAATTACATTATCTCATAATGTCAGGGCATAAAAATGTTATACTCTGGGTTTAATTTCTTTGTCAAGGTTTTAAGCCAAATCCTAATAAAAAGTAGTAAAGGAAGTTCTGGGGGACAGATTCTGAAAAGACGTAATCCTCGATGAAACCTACAGATCGGTTTGGTGAGCTTCAATGAAGCTCCAACAAAGCATGATTTGTTGTCCCTTTGAATGCAATTATCAATATTTTGCAGAGGCTTTTAAAAATAGTTAAGTATATCTTAGTTTCACCAGACCACTGAGCTGGTTAACAGCTCTCCGAGAGCTGGTCCGAAGGATTAAATATTTTGACGTGGCTAGGAACCAATTGGTCACCTAGCAACGGGACTTACAGCTTATTGTGGGATCCGAACCATATTATATCAAGAAATGAATTTCTATCACAAGGTATAAATTCCTTTGATTCCGCGTTGGCCGAAGCGAGTGAGGGTTTTAAAAGGCTAAACAAAAAACCTGTATATAAAAATTAAAATACCCTCTAGATATGATAAAAATTGAATAATCTTTTAGACTGATTATAAAGTACACCTTCTGCTTAATCTCTAAGACCTAAGAACCTGCATTATCTTAACGCACCCTCCTGCACCAGTTACACTACTTAAGCCTTGATTAAAGACTCCTGCTTTACCTTTAAGGCTAAACAACTTTGGATGACATACAATTCATACTGCTTAAACCCTTACATCTTGATTTAGGTCCTAAGGCCACGAAACAATTGCACGATATCAAGGCACCCGCTTGACCCCTTAGGCTCGGAACTGTCATATGCGACGGAGTCATCCCGTCAACCGCTAAGGCTAACTAACAGTTATTATAAGAAAAAGACATTGAGATAAACGTATACAAAGGATTGGGAACTTTAAAAAAAAGGAAAAAAAAAAAAAAAAAAAAAACCCGGCATCTTGCTTGACCCCTAAGAGTAACTTTCATGAAACATAGTTATCTTGTTCGACCCCTAAAGCCAAACAATGCTAAACAAAGTTTAGGTTGGTGTAAAATTTAACAAATGACCCCTGCTTAACCCCCAAGCCCCGGGAACTGTTAATTCAAAATGGTGTCCTGCTCAACGCCTAAGGCCGCGGAGCAATTTCATGAACCAAAGGAATGCTACTAAACCCTTAAGGCTTGGAAACCGCTTCATTAAAAGACTGGCATCCTGCCTGATCTCCTACTAAGCTAGGGAACTGATAAACAAAACCATGGAATCATTCAGCCCACAAATATAGGGAACTTTTGGATGCAAAGTGACGTCCTGTTTAATTCCTAACGCGGGGCCCCTATTTATAGAGAACTAATGTATGAAACAAAGGAGGTATCGTGTTGAAACTCTAAGGTTGGGAAACAAAAGCTAGTTGTTAGATGAAAGAGCAGATTCTACTCTACCCCTAGGGAGTAACGGAATCTTAGCATCAGAATTGGCCGAACCGGGAAAAAATTGTAACCCAATAATTTTTAACGGGCAAAACTTCCCACGAAATCGCATTTTTTCTTTTTTATTTTCCCGTTATACTCGTAAACTATGTATCTCATACAAAACATTATTATATATAAAAATGAAGTAGATATTATTAACTTTGTCCTATTAGTTTACTTTCATTCATATTCTCTCTCTTCCATCTTGCTATCCACCCTCTCCTAACAATTATTTCATGATGCAACTGATTTGAGGTTTTCCTCCTGTTACACCTTTCAAACCTACCTATTCGTAGAGGCGTGTCATATAGCGTTGCCAGACGCAGGATCATAGCTAAATTTAACCTTAAATAAAATCAAAATTACTAAGGGTAGAGAGGGTTGCAATTTTGTATGTTAGATGATTGGAGAGAGGATGATCAACATACCAATTTCCATCCCTCCAGCATCAGCAGTTTATAATATCTGAGGGAGACAGAAAAACTGTGGACGGACAGACACAGCCATTTCAATAATTCTCTTTTAAAGAAGATTAAAAAATGTTCAAAGATATCTCTAAAACTGTTTAACCTTACAGTAAGTGGTATCGTTCCTTGCACAAAATAAATAAATAAGTAAATAAATAAAAGAGTGAACATTCTATTAATGAGGAAATTCTTAACAGTCAAATACTGACATTACGTGGCATCGCCGCCTGAAAGCAAAAGATTTATATACGTGTTTGTATACCACTGCAAAATTGAAAGGCGGTAAAAGTACCGGGAAAAATCAAAAGAATTTAAGACGGACTTTCGATGACCACTGCACTAAGCGGCATCACTGACTACAAAAAAAAAAAAAGAAAAAAAAAAAAAAAAAAAAAAAAAAAAAAAAAAAAAAAACCCTTGGCATTGCAGCAAATGTTTATCAACCTGATCTCAGTACGTAAAAAAGTCAAAAACAGGTCCGCGAATGTATGAACAAGGAAGAAAGAATGACTGGTGGTCATTTAAAAGAATGATTAAAAAAATGTGAAAATGTGAATGATCACCGGGACCGGTTATCATGTTTCCATCTGTTCCAGACTTCTCTCCAGATGTTAAGTGCACTGTTCTTTTAATCACCAGCTATTATTATCAAGAACAAAAGCTCGGTGGTCAGTACAATAGAAAACTCTTCAAAGGCGCCTCGATAGGTTGGACATCGTAGTCTTAAATTAAAAGACGAATAAAAATTGAGCAACCGGTTTCATGTACAGCTTATAATCAAGGTCACCGAAATTAGATATATCTTTCGGTGGTCTCGGTATAATGCTGTATGAGCCGCGGCCCATGAAATTTTAACCACGGTCTGGTGGTGGCCTGGCCTATTTCTTTGCTAGAGGCATGATTTGGCTAACGGTAACCTTCAATAAAAAAAAAAAAAATACTGAAGCTAGAGGGCTGTAATTTGGTATGTTCGATGATCGGATGGTGGGTGATCAACCTACCACTTGGCAGCCCTCTAGGCCTCAGCAGTTTTTAAGATCTGAGGGCGGACAGAAAAAGTGAGACAGACAGACAGAGCTATCCCAATAGTTTTCTTTTACAGAAAACTGAACCATAACAGCTGCAAAATAGGCTTCAGAGAACGACGCACCATAGTCAATGACGTAAAAAAAATGATCGTATTTGCATTTCTGATAAAAATGCGGTATGCTCCATTGACTACATTTACATTCTTGATAAGGAAATGGTATTCTATTACCTGTGTCACCTCAGATGCCGATTCTCTTCAGTGTATTTGCATTCTCTCCATGCCATCTACTGTGGCGAGATGTATTACCACATACTTTGCGCTCTGGATGTCTCACTGTAAGCAATTCTAAAGGCTGTTAAAACAATCCCTTTTCAGGTTCTCTCACTGCATTGCTTCCTGCATATTGTTTTTTTTTTTTTATCTGTTCCATTTGGTCCCTTGTACCTTACTCCCGACACTCTTAATTCTATTTTTCCAATGTTAACCTCTGGATATAAAAACACATTTCGAGACAGTCTTACAAGAGTGAAGCAATGTAACTCAGCGATCTCCAAGAAGAAGTTAAGATTTCCGCTCAGTAAATTTTTTCTCTCTGTTTGTTGGCATTTTTACGCAAAAAGGGAATGCGTGGAGTTTGGCATAAATTCCTCCATGGGTGGATCTTGTTAAGGGAGACAAGTGATCATGTATTTTTCTCTGATTTTTTGCGAAACTAGTTACGTGAGTACCTAACTGGCTGGAAGTCTTGTTCCTAAGTATTTTTAACCATTCCCTATTTTTCAAGGTCACAGGTCATTCTCAATGCCATTTGATTCTTTTGTCTCTGGAAAAAATTGGAATGGTAAGTAAATACCCTCATTTCCCCTAATTATTATTTATCTTGATCTTATGTTCCAAAGTCACTTTAAAATTCGAAATCAATTTAAAAAATATTTAATTTCCTTTGATGAAATTTGTTGGGAAGATACCATGGGAGTCGGTGCTTATTTCCCTAAAATAAGGATTTTTGACACATTGACCTATGTATATTGTCAGTTCACGTGTAAATTTAGAGGTCAAAACATCACCCGTTTTCCGATTTATACGAACCGAAAGCGTAAAGGCGCTGTCACACTAGCGAAATTTCCGTCGACTTTTTCTGAGTTTGTCGTCGACTTTCTAAAGAAGTCGACGTCATTCCGGACTCTGGTTGTCACACACGTTCTTCTTCATACCGTGGTTGTCGTCGTCAAAAAGTAAACAAACCATCTGAGCTGTGACTTCCCGGAATGATAAAACACTATGCTTTATAACACAAAGCAACTAGTGGGTCGTGCTTGCATGTGTTTAATGATGCTGCATAGAATTTAAAAAAAAAAGTCTTTGGGTTCGGTCCTGGTTAAAAAGACGTGAAAAGTTTTATTTAAGAAAATAAGCTAGGGATAGCCTAGATAGGCTATTATAAATTAATACTATTATAAAATAAGCTAGAGAAACACTGCAAAAATTTTAAAGATTTTTGTTTATATTATTTGCTAATGCAAAAAAAATAAATAACTGAGAGCAGTCCTAGGCTATATAACAATCTGATATTCACATATAGCATGCTTATCTGTATAAAGATCAGCAAGTTCAGGAAAGTTTTCCCTGAGTCGCATGGTGATCTCTTGGTAATTATTTCATTTAAGACCCCTTTTCATAAAATTATCACGCTTATGGTCCCATAAGCATCGTCTCTCCCTCATATCTTCGACCAAAAACTGTTCTGGCAATCTTGTCCACTGTACCAAGAACTCCATCTTGCATCTGATGACTTGAAATGCGCGCTCTCCGAGATGTAAACAAACAATAAAGTCGACGGTAGCGATGGGTTGAATTCAATCGGTACCGTTTTCAAAATTCGTGACGACGAGACCAGAAAGTCGTCGTCAAAACATGAAAAGTCGACGTCAAATTCAAAAGTCGACGGAAATTTCGCTAGTGAGACAGCGCCTTGAAAGTATTCTCTCTGATTCCGGTGGAGAATCCTGGAGGTTAACATTTTCACAAATTCTGGTCATACTGAAGGTGAAAATTGGATATTTTCTCTAGATCTTAAAAATTAGAACATAACTATTCCCGATTTTTAAAATCGTCGTTGACTTTTTATTTCTGTTACTTCTGGGAGACTTTATTTAAGAGTTAATGGCCCTCTACACTCTCAAGTTAATGGCACTCTAGATCCTCAAGTTAATGGCCTTCTAGACTTCCAAGTTAATGTCCTTCTATTTCCTCAAGTTAATGGCCTTCTAGACTTCCAAGTTAATGTCCTTCTAGATTCTCAAGTTAATGGCATTCTAAACTTCCACGTTAATGGCCTTGTAGTTTCTCAAGTTAATGGCCTTCTAGACTTCCAAGTTAATGGACTTCTAAACTTCCAATTTAATGTCCTAGATTCTCAAGTTAATGGCATTCTAAACTTCCAAGTTAATGGCCTTCTAGACTTCCAAGTTAATGGCCTTGTAGATTCACAATTTAATTGACTTCTATATTTTCAAGTTAATAGCCTTCAAGACTCTCAAGTTAATGGCATTCTATACCACCAAGTTAATGGCCTTCTAGGCTTCCAAGTTAATGGCTTTGTAGTTTCTCAAGTTCATTGACTTTTAGACTTCCAAGTTCATGGCCTTGTACAGTATCAAGTTAATGGCTTTGTAATTTCTCAAGTTAATTGACTTAAAGACTTCCAAGTTAATGGACTTGTAGAGTCTCCAGTTCATGGACTTCTAGACTCTCAAGTTCATGGACTTCTAGACTTCCAAGTTCATGGCCCTCTAGTCTTCCAAGTTAATGGACTGGTAGATTCTCAAGTTAATGGGCTTCTGTACTTCCAAGTTCATGGCTCTCTAGTCTTCCAAGTTAATGGACTTGCACATTCTCAAGTTAATGGACTTCTAGACTTACAAGTTAACGGACTTGTAGATTCTCAAGTTGATGGGCTTCCAGACTCTCAAGTTCATGACCTTCTAGACTCTCAAGTTAAAGGCTTTCTGGACTTTCAATGACCCTCTAGACTTCCAAGTTAATGGCCTTCTATACTTCACACATAAGAATTTTAGACTAAAATGACATCCTTTCTCTCCATCTCCACAAATTCAATAACCATGTGCGATATAAAAACCCTCACAGCCTTTGCTTTTCTCTTAATATAAAAACCTAAATCAAATGCGCCAACGACCAATAAAACGGGCTTTACCTAATATATTGTTAATTAAATCCGTACCCCATTTGAAGAGTAACTTTGGAGGTTGCGTAATACGGCAGTTAACGAATGGTGTTTGAACGACCTTAACACCCAATCGTAAATCACACATGTAATGAGATTCAGTTTGGTCCATTAGGTGTAGCAGTCACATCTATACTTGTCAGAGTACCTTTGCTCCCCAATAGAGGCTAGTTGCTGTTCTGATCACATATTACGAGAGCGAATGAACCGATTGGATGAGGAAAAAGAAAACTGGTTGATCAACAATAATGTGGTCTGTCTTTTATGGCGGAAAGCGTCGTCTTCACAAATAATGACCTAAGATCAATCATGCGTAAGGGGTTACCCAACAAGTGATTCTACCACGATTGATCAAAATCCGAGCAACAGTTTTGGCGCAATCTTGCTGGCAAACAAGCGAAAGGAGCAAAGCAACTTGACCTCCTTGGCAAAGGCAACGAGATCAGGTGAACCTTAATGCTTCCCTCGGCCCTGTAAAGGATTGGGCCATAATTTCAAAAGTGTAAGTGTCTTCCTTCTACCACAGTAACAGTAGCTATACATTACAGAACTTATTTGGGGAGCCAGATTATGTAAGTGTGGATGTAGGCTTGTGTTGGGAGAGGGGTGGGGTAAGGTGGGAGTGTGCATTGCCTTTTTCCCGCCAGGCTAGGTAGGTGCGTGAATGTACCAATAAATCAAGACGTTTCCTGAAACACTTGATTAGTGACTATTCCTGCTGCCACTAAGCAACTTTATAACTTGAACACGTAAACTGAGCAAACTATGGCAAGTATTTTAGATTTTTATGACCCAGCCAAAGGCTGCGTTAGGGAGTACATTATTTATACACATGTGTGCGTATACATACATACACAATATATATATTATATTACTTTATGTCTTTACTCTCCATTACCTATTTCTATTTATTTATGTTTTTTCGTGGGGGCATGGATCCCAAGGAAATCACAGCCTTTATAGTCTAAAAAATTATTTTGAGATACAGGTACTGATCCTCAGTTATTATCTACCCTGGCAACGACCAGCTATAGCCGACTAATCACTAGGCACCCAATTTTCTGTTTTGGTTAACAGAGGCACACTGAGTTGAAAAAAAAATTAAATTTTATATCAGTGTCTTCTGGCCCAAAAATTAATCCCTGATCCTCTTATTTCAGAAGTGACTCTCATGAATGCTATGTGTAAGCTTTTAATTGCATTCACTTACATTGGCGTCAAATATAATATTAATATATAACATATATATATATTATATATATAAATAATATTATATATAATATATATATATATATGTAGTCAATATATGAATATATATATATATATATATATATATGATATATATATATATATAATATATATATATTTGACGTCAAGTAAGTGAATATAATATATAGATATATATATATATATATATATATACATAAATTTACCTCCATGGATTTTTTTTGTTGGGGGGAGAGTACTCAAAGAAAGAGTTCATAATCGAGGACCAGAAAGTGTTGGTGGTTTGAAAAAGGACATGAGAGGTATAGACTTCAAAGTTGTGTAAATTGTGATGGACAGCAGTTTGAACACCTGCATTGATGAAATTGTCAGTGCCTTTGTATTGTATTATTGTGAATAAAATTTAATTGTAAATGTAACAATTGTCTATGAAAATTTAATTGTATTGGTTAATATAACTGTATATGTAATTTCAAAGTAAATGCTATCATCTACTGTCCACCTACTTTTGGTTCACCCTGTGTGTCAACAGATAATGAGAGCATGAATCAAACTAATGCATGAATTTGAATTCACTTTACATGAAGGTGTGAGGTACCGAACCAAACTCTCTGCAGATGGAGAATGACTGGTATGAAATTCTTCTTCAGAGACAATGATGGAGGAGGAGATCTTTGGAGGCCACTTTGAAAGAGGATAATGGAATCTGCCGAGATAAACGGCTATCTGATTTCCCTTCAAAATGAGTACTGGGTTTCTGCAGCATCATGGGGGATATGTCTGGATGCGCCACTCCTTTCATAGAGAGCACTCATTTGTAAAATCCCCGTAATAAGCAACTTTAAACCTGAAGGTTACTTCAGAAAAACATTTCCAGTCCATTGAAAGCAACCGGCAAGTCTGCCGGTGCCTGGAAATTCTCTCCCTCTCAAAATAAGATTTTACATCTCATACAATGGAAAAGAAATACTATATTCGTGATTCCTTGAGAACTAGCGAAAAGATAACTAGAAGACTTCATTCCAAATTCAAGGCTCTGGCAACCGAGGCAGAGAAATGCTTTGCAAAATTTAGCCAGAACTTCACGTGAGAAGACAGGCACGAAGGTATTTCAAACTGGAGGCCAGGTCAGGAACTTGCTCCAAAAGGACAGACCAACGGTTCCTGTTCGACTGCCGGGTAAGTCAAGAAACATTCAGAAAAAAACAGGCTACTGGACTTTTTTTTGGTCAGTGGCCTGGTACTAGGAAGCAGTCTCCGTAAGACCAGGCTTTGATACGTCGTAATACCGTTATATTGTCACAGTTTGGAAGCAACGGAAGAAAAATCTGTGGGGAAAAATCTAAAACATCCCCGGAGGACGAAATCGACCTCAACCGTAACAGGAGCCACAAAACTCCATCACGAGAAAGACTTCGATTACTGGACAGAAACCTTTCAACAAATGAGTAAATGTTCAGGAAAATATCTGACATTTCGGCACCTATTGCTGAAAGTCAACCACAAGCATGTAATATTATTCCTAATGAATGAGCGTTCTCAAGAGTGTATGCATATATATATATATATATATATATATATATATATATATATATATATATATAATATATATATATTATATATATATATATATATATATAATATAATTATATATATTATATATATAATATATTATATATATATATATAATAATATATAATAATATATATATATAATATATAATATATATATATATATATATATATATATATATATATTATATATATATATATATATATATTGAGGGACGCTCATTCATTAGGAATAATATTGCATTCTTGAGGTTGACGTTCAGCAATAGGTACCGAAATGTCAGAATGTCAGATATTTTCCTGAAAAAAAAGCGTTTTTACACATTTGTTTTTATATAAAAACAAGCGCCGTATTTCATTATATATACATATATATATATATATATATATATATATATATATATATATATATGAAATACGGGGCTTGATTTTATATAAAAACAAATGTGTAAAAACGCTTTATAATAACACAAAGTCTTGAAACGAAGTCTCGTGGCAAATAGCAAAAGAAAAAGCAAAAGAAAAAGAAAAAGCAAATCTTCGCATCTGTTTCTCAGCAAGAACGTAAAAGATAAAAAAAAAATAAAAAAAACTAGTCGGACATACCAAGCAAAATGCCTGAAAGTAGATCTCCAAGTTCTCATTACAGTCCATAAATCTGAGGTTTAATAACGCCGAAGATATCCACGTTTCCCATCAAATGGCTGCTAATGACTAACTGGCTTTACAAGAGCTCTTTCTGTGTGTCGCCAATTTGCTTTTCTCAGCTGGTCGGTCGTCTTCCTTCTGAACCTTGTGTTTGTGTGTTCGTGTGAAGACACGCCGTTGTTGTCAGAGGCAATAGAGATTAGGTGAATCACCTCAACGGGCTTGAAAGTAATGATCTGCTTAGGAGAAATAGACACCCACACACATACATAATTCTCTTAAATACGGTGGGCAGACATTTAACTGATCGAGGTCCTCAATTTCTTTTTTGTTTATTATTATAAAAAATGTGATGGGCGCAATTTGACGGAGTACTCATCACTCACGCGCCCATACTGATCCGCTTGCTCACTGCCAGGTCGAACTGGGGTTTTAGTGGTTCTAGTCTACCCTTGCAACACAAAGATCAAGGAGAGAGAGAGAGAGAGAGAGAGAGAGAGAGAGAGAGAGAGAGAGAGAGAGAGAGAGACCTATTAGAACATGAAAATTAAGAGAGAGAGAGAGAGAGACCTCTTGGAATACGAAAATTTAGAGGAGAGAGAGAGAGAGAGAGAGAGAGAGAGGAGAGAGAGAGAGAAAGACCTATTAGAACACGAAAATTAAGAGCAGAGAGAGAGAGAGAGAGAGAGAGAGAGAGAGAGATCATCTCATACCTAACGAACAGACATATACATATGAAAAGGGACTGCTATCACGGTCTATTGTCATCAATATTTAAAATATAAAGCATCCTCTGGCACGTCCTTCCAGTATCAACTCTGTTACATTCCAAATCCCCATCCTGGTCTATCACTTCAGTTCCTACGCCAACCATATTGACATTCATTTCACCATCTCCTGGCTTCCACTTACTATCCTTAGCTTATTCTTATCAAAATTCAATTCCTCTTCGCTTATTGTGAACACTTTCATAATCTTTCCACTGATTATAGCTTCTTTTGTCGACAATTCTATTATCAGCAAACTTTAGTCACTGCACTCAATTACGGCTTCTTTTCTGATGTCATCTATCCTCCTGCCCTTCATCTCAGCCCCTCATTAGTCCATCTATCTGTTTGAAACAGACACAGAAACAAAAACATCTGCATCTCGGACCTTTTCCTTCATCCACATATACCTTACACACCTTGGTCAGTTCATCACAATATTAGCCCCATTCTGCATCATCTTGTAATCGAATAAACCTGACATATGGCTGTTGAAGAGAGCGTCCTCACCAATAAATTGTGAAGGCCTATATATATATATATATATATATATATATATTATATATATATATATATATATATATATATATATATATATATACATATAAAAGCAAGTCGTTTCTTTTTACAATGGATGGTTCCCGTGCAAAAACAGCACGGCAGTCACGGTGACATCCGTGCCTCATCAACCTATTTCAGACGCAAACATGCACGTCAGCACGTCAAAAACCCTTAAGCACACTGCACAATTCAACCTTACCTAGCAGATATCTTTCACCCAAGCTATCCAACCCTTTATAAGTGCTGATCATCTTCTCCTCCCTCCTGACATTGCTGAATCATACATTCTTTTATGCAACCTTCATCATGCATTCTTTCCACAAGGCCAACACATCTCAAAATGCTACAGTTCCATCCATTCACCTAGGTCCTAGGATAACCTTTTACCACATCAACGTCTTACCGTTTCCATTCATCTTACACTATACAAACATTATTATTATCTATTATTATTATTATTATTCTTATTATTATTTATAATTTATATATATATATTATATATATAATATATATAGTACATATATATATAATTATTATGATATTATTATTATTATTATTATTATTTATTATTATATTATTATTTATTATTATTTTTATTATTATTATATATTATTTATTAATATATATATAATATTAATATTAAATAAAATATATATATATATATATATATATATATAATGAAGGCAAGGGAAGCACACCGACGGGTCAACGTTTCGAAGCCAACCAGCAGGCCTTACTTTCAAGCTACAAAGTAACAATATCTAAATAATACAATAAGATTAAGTTGCAATATTAAAATACACAATATAAGGTACAGTAAAACAACCACAGTTAAAAATACGAATAAGGACCAACCGTTGAGTGTGGAGACAGAGGAAGGACTACCCAAAGAACGTAAACAGTTCACGAGAGGTAAAGAGGCGTAGACGAACGTTCACTGAGGTGACCAGTTTTTTTTTTTTTTTTTTTTTTTTTTATAAATAATGATTCATTAATCGTTAAAACTTATGATTGGAGGCTCTGACCAAAACCTGAAAGACCTTGTACTGAATGGAACACCTACATTTATCGGTATGATCCCTTATGTAGGAAAATTCGGGACTGGAAAGTAGTGCCGTTTCTATAGCTGACAGTTCTATGACCGTCGATTTGGACCTTAATTAAGTAACCTATGCGTCGATCCAATACAGGTTCCACGATTACATCGAATACAAGTAAACTTGCAAATAACACACTAGGTCATCAATGTATCCAAACGGTCCTTGAAGGGGTAAAGGCTACCGATATTCAGGGCAGTATTTTTTAAACTGACATCTTCGACGAAGAAGCTCTTCGCGGCTCAAATGGCGTCGTGCCGCGAAGCAGCTTTTCCTGACGAAGACGAAGATGATCGGAAACCAAGATGTAGCCCTCATCTCCTCTTCGTTAACCTCTCCGTATCGTTTTTGTAAAATTAAAAGAGAACCACATGACTAATGTAAGTATTGGAACGTATAACATGCCAAATATTTTAGTAGTCTATTTTTTTTTCAGTACTTGAATGCAAATGGTCTTATTTGCATTATTGTAAAAGACTGTCTTTTTACTTAGAAGACCTCACGTTCCCAAGTTCCTGGCTGGCAGATGTTTATGAACTTCACAGCTGTAACAGAATCGTCTTTCACCTGACTATATTATATACACACAACGTATTTCAGTTCGGAAAAACAACCATTGCAAAATAAAAAGGAAAAGAAACACAGATTAACGAACTTTTCTAAACTATTACCAACCAATCAGCTTCAAGGACGAGTGGTTTACGTGCTCGCCTACCGATTCGGAAGTCCCGAGTTCGATTTCCCGCTCTGCCAACGTGGAATCAGAGGAATTCATTTCTGGTGATTAGAAATTCATTTCTCGATACAATGAGGTTCGGGTCCCACAATAAGCTGTAGGTCCCGTTGCTGGGTAACTGATTCCTGGCCACGTAAAAATATCTAATCCTTCAGGCCAGCCTAATCAGCTCAGTGGTCTGGTTAAACTATGATATACTCAAGGGATGGTCGTGACGTCACCAGTGGGCGGGACTTGGCTGTAGAGCAACCTGGACTCTGCTATAGTCATTGTATTACTGCACAAATCAATTGTGTAAGTGATAAAGTTTATATATATTATATATATATAATATATTAAATATATATATATATATATATAAGCATAAAGTGGGATAGAAGTAGAACAGCTATCTGACGACTACAACAGAGATGATTGTTTACCACCTCCGGCGTACCAACCCTCCCGTACAGTTCCTCTTCGTGGAAGAGCTTCGTCTGCTGTGTCTTTATAATAGCGCCCCACGAAGGGATTTCAGGAGCAGCCTCTTCATCGAAGAAGGAAGGTGGTAGTTTTAAAAATACGGCCCTCAGTGGTTTGTGGGTATCATTTTGATTTTCACGGCAGGGAGATGATCAGATATTAGAGCTCGGAATTCCTTATAAAAGGTTGTATCGTGAATAAAAGGAAGCGGCATAGAAAGGTAATTAAGGAACGTGAGGAGTAGGATGACGTAGAACGAAAATATGATCTAAAAATTTAGAGACATGTTTAAATAATAATAGGGTGGGAAAGCAGTTGCTGTTAAAGTATTTTTGCAAGAACGTGATTTCATTGTGGAAAGCTTGCCAACTAGAGGACAAAGCAAAAGCTCGGTGAAGCATCGTTAACAAGGCATTAATCTTAAAATCAAGCGAGCAAAAACTATACAAATTTTTACCAAGACCAGTGAATTTCTTTTTTTCTAAAAACAGAAGTTGAGAAGCCTTGAGAGGAGCGGGTAATTAAAATATCTAAAAAATGTTCTCGTGTTCAATAGTGAATTTGATGTTAGGGTGAGTTGATGAAAGTTAAAACCTCTCTTCTAAAGAATGCAAACGTGTCGTCAACATACCACTTATAAAAAAGTGGATGGTAACTAAGGGGACAAGTATCAAGAATGTGCTCTTCAAGCGAGCACATGACGCTACCGCCAAAGATGGGTCCAAGAGGAGAGCCCATAGCCATACCATCAGTTTACCATTGAAAACAAAAACGGTGTCTCGCACCGCTAGATCTGAAATTTCTCAAAATCGCTCTTACTTGTTAAAAAGAAAACTGGTCCCCTCACTGAACACCCTCGCCACGTCTACACCTCTTTACCTCTCGTGAACTGTTGACGTTTTTTGGCAAGTCCTCTCTCTGTCTCCACACTCAACGGGTGGTCCTTATTCGTATTTTTAACTGTGATTATTTGATTGTACCTTATACTGTGTATTTTAATATCGTAACTTAATTTTATTGTACTAATTAGGCATTGCTACTTAGTAGCTTGAAAAAGAGGCCTGCTGGTTGGCTTTGAAACGTTGCAACCTAATAAGTATGAGTTTTTTTACCTGTTGGTGTGCTTGCGCCTGTTTCATATATATATATATAATATATATATAATATATAGATATATATATATATATATATACTATAATATATATATATATATACACATACATATATTATATATATATATATATATATTATATATATATATACGTATATTCTCTGTGTGTGTGTCCCTAAGGTATTTTCTCTTCTCTAAGGACAAGAACAACAGACTGCAGATGACTGCTTTTATTACCACTGTGCCACCAAGGACAAATATTTATGCCGCCTCATGGACACGAGCGCTGTTGTTGTCAGACAAAGTACTGATCCAAAGTCAATCCACTGTCGAAATTTATGCGCAATGCACAAATGATTTACTATTGGCTAAAAATAATAAAATATACTTGAAATATTCACTACATATATACATAAATACACACACTCATGCACACACATCCACATTAAATATATGTAAATATATACGTCCGGTATACCTGGACCTAAACATAACCAAGACTTCTGTTTTTCTGCATTACGCACAATTAGAATCCCGAGCGAGATTAAATACATATTTAAACACCCTATTCTCTTGAAATATTAGCAACAAGTCATCATCATCACCGTCTTCAGGACCCGTTGACCACAATCACTATCATCAAACAGTCATCTTCAACCATACCAGCAATCTAGTTCCCTGCAATATCAGCAGAATTTAGACCATCTCCTTATAACCATTTAAAACCTCATCTCCATTAAATGAGTTTCCTCGTAATTGGCACAAAGAAAGAAAGACAGAACGAAAGAAAGAGAGACACTCGGCCCTGAGGTACGCCAGGCTGGAGGTAAACAATGAGAGAGAGAGAGAGAGAGAGAGAGAGAGAGAGAGAGAGAGAAAGAGAGAGAGAGAGAGAGAAATAAAACCACGGCTTTAAAATGAGTTTTCCTGGTGTATGAACCCGTCTAGTCAGGTGGGTCGGGAGAACCTGACATTACCCTCTCTTCTCTCTCTCTCTCTCTCTCTCTCTCTCTCTCTCTCTCGTGATTTCAACTGCTGGCTCTTCGGTTACCGTCCATGAGTCTATCTATATGCGAAGTCTTCCACATAACAGTGTGGAAGAGTTTAAAAGAAAGCTAGACAAAAGTCATTAGGACACTGTGAATGAACAGTAAAACCTGATCCAACTAACAGGTCTCTGAGACATTGTAATCCTTGCAACTCCTTGTAACTCTCACCTTATGATAGCATGACGTCCTCGCTACCGCTTTGCTCAGGATAATTTTTTATTTGGAGAAAACTCAAAAACTGAAGAAGATCTTCTGGGCACTCGGCATCTAGTACTGCCACCAATAAAAATGAAAATAACATTCATGATGATATTATCTGTCAGAAGACTGAATTTTTCAGCTTGCCTTTGTGTTTCCCGAGCATTTCAGCTTGCTATTTCTACGAAGTCTCAAAATGGTTTCCATAGATGACTAGTCTCTGTTTTTTTCCATCTGTCCACCCGCCTGCGGTGTTTGTGTATGGTAACACTGCGTCCCTGGCTTTAGATAATTACGCTATGTTAAGTTTTATGTAAATAAAAGGATATCTTGGTGTACATTTGCAACTGGAAAGTGTTTTGACAATTTACTGTATGCGAATTACACCGTTAATATTCGAAATAGGATATTGTTATTATTGTTGAATGTAAGCCGAATGTAACTATCTAAGGCCAGGGACGCAGTGTTGCCATACGCAACCACCACAGGCTGGTGGACAGAGGGAAAAAAACCGAGTATAGTCTCGGCGTCTCTCTTTTCCCTCGAAAAACTAAATATAAAGCAACAAAAATACTCTGGAAAACCCATACAAAAGAATAAATTCACACGGCGAAAAGTATCTTGAAACACTAAAGAGATGAAAAATACTTAAAAAAAAAAAAACTCAATCCAAAAAATGAAAACTACATTGAGAAAAAAAAGTTAAACCTCAAATGACAATTGCTTCTAAAAAACTAAAATCGAGAGGATAAAATACTTGGGAAAAAAAAAGCTCAACTGCAGACTTAAAGACAAAATGTTCTGGAAATAATAAGGTCTCCAAATATCTTGAAAATAAAATGACTAAATTCGCAATATGCTAGCAAGGAAACAAACTAAACCCAAATGATAAAAGAAGAAAAATAAAATTCCAATTAAGAAAAATAAAATGAGAGAACACTAAAGAAACATAGACACTTTGAACAAGTCGTGATCCGACATCCAGCTTATGCGGGATGCGTGCTAAAATCTACGGTAAAATAGAGCGAGGTTTCACCAACGAAAAATTAAAATAAATACGCTATATTTTATTAGAAATAACTTTTCGTGACTGTTTAACATACATTATTTATTTTTGACATTTTGATTCTAATGCATAAATCATCAGTATCCTATCCTAAAATTCCTGTTTCTTTAACTCAACGCGAAATACCTTTTTCAGATCTTTTTAGGCTTTCCATAGACCTTCTCCCCCCACCCAAAAGAACAACAACAAGGTAGTTTGTAAGCTTACTCCCCGAGTAAGCAATAAATATGATTATATTCAAAAGACGAAAAATACTTTGGGGAGGGTACAAAATATAGCCGACATGTAAAAATTCCTTAAAAACAAAAACATTCAGGATATAAAACCCACAAAGAAAAAACCATAAAAATGGAAAATACTAAGGACCAACTCGAAGAGAGAGAGAGAGAGAGAGAGAGAGAGAGAGAGAGAGAAATAAAACCCTTCGAAATATAAGACGAGTTACTTCCTCATTGTTCTTTCAATTGTAACCATTTCTAGTGAAAACGATATCAGTACAAGTAACGCGCAGAGAGAGAGAGAGAGAGAGAGAGAGAGAGAGAGAGAGAGAAGCTAGTCATATGCCTGGAGTCTTGGATTACGATATACATTACAACAACTTGTACCTGATAAACTATAACTGTAGCAGAGAGAGAGAGAGAGAGAGAGAGAGAGAGAGAGAGAGAGAGAGAGAAGCCAGTCGCAAGCCTGAAGCCTTGGATTTTACGAGAATCAGGTTCTCGTAATTTTTCCCTCAATGAAATGCAAACAATGTGGCGGGGGAAAAAAACAGAAAAATCCACTCACTTGTCAGCAGGCGATTTTCACATTCTCATGTATGACAGCCTAACTTTTACGCGCACGTTACTCATGTAATAGTGTCTGTGCATTACCGCGTCTTTAAGATTTTGCATGTCCTTGCGTGCGCCAATAACTGACTATAAAAGCGTTTGCATGTGCGTATGCAGCGTCGTCATATCCGTTATCCTGACGATCTTCGTCCATCATAAACTGCAACATTAGCTGTGACCTCAGAATAGTCGATTACCACCTACCGCTACAAGTAACATTCAATAAGTACTTCCTGCACTCCTACTATCTTCCCCCCGCCCACCTCATGTACCCACTCTCACATTACCCCGATCGACCACCCCCATCGCAAGAGCGCCTACGGCCTTCGGCTGGGACTTCGGAAACCACCGGGAACCTGAAACATGAAGGAAAACGCCCGAAATTAACCTGCAATTGATTCAGCGCTGCAAAGGTGCCAATTTCCAGCGCTGGAACGACCGGATTCCCTCTCGCTTCTCACTCAAACACCACCGCACCGCAACAGGGCAGAGGAACAGACGGCTCCAGATACCAAATAGTAACGGCCATTACTTACAGAGGGTAGAACGAGATGTTCGTCAGAGTATTCTACTCTTCTCATATTGCACTATACAGTGGCCGTCCGCTCCCTCTGCCTCTAGAAACGCATTGATTAAATCCCGAAATTATGGCATATGAGGCAATGCAAAGGTCGGGGAACGTAGACACTCATCAGTATATTATTACAATAATGGATATCAGTTGATGACCACAGTCACTACGACGTCAATAAATCGCCCAAAATCTCGATCCATGCGTGAAAGAAAATTATCCGCGACGTTCATGTTGCTTCATTTATCGCTTCACGCCAACTACTGTGGAGATGCCACGACGGAATTATCTCTTCGAAATAATCACCCAGCTGTGATGGCCTCCATGTTACTCAGCCCTGCCTGAGGCGATGGTTGTGTACCTGGTCATTTTTATTTATCATTCATTTCAGTAGATGAAACCCATTCACACGGAACGAGCACACCAAAGGGACCATCGACTTGAAATTCAAGCTTCCAAAGAATGCCGGTTTCAACCTCCCACCACAGACCCCACAACTGCAGCAGTAACTGACCACGATACAGAACGTTGGGGAGGTTTTCGAACCCGCGGCATCTGAGCGGCATGCCACGACACCAACCACCTTCGCGATAGTCTATATATTCAGTAGCTGAACCAATCAGGTCTATTCGAGTTTGGGCTTAGTCGTGAAGAGTAAGAGATCTTGAGGGGATTTCCGATGTGGGTTTTGGGGGGGCGGGGGGGGGGGGGGGGGGGGCCGGCTAGGTGAATTTAGGCCAAGTGCTGGGACCCACGAGATCATTCAGCGATGAATGGGAAGGCGACAGTAACAAGGTTTGAAAGGTGTGACAGGAGGGAAACCGTCACAGTTGCACTATGAATTAAATGGAAGAGAAGATGAACGGAGGTACAGTAAAAGGAATGCATGAGGCTGCAGCTAGTGGCTGAAGGGACGCTGCGAAGACCTATAAGTAAGGCCTATAGTGCACTACATAAGGCGCACTGACGGCAATAGTCACCCCCCCCCCCCCCCCCCCACCCCCACCCCTACGGTAGGCGGTAAGGTTATTCAAAACACCTACTTACACAATGTTCTACTTCCATAAAAGGAACCTTTTTTTTTTACTGGGAAGCAATGATGGCAATGTGTCTAAACAATGAGTCCGATGTCTGTTGGGAATGATAAAGAAAAAAGTGGAAATAAGTTCCAACCTTCCTTAAAAATTTGTTTATTTTAAGTGAACTATTCCGAGATGCTGACTACTTTAACCTTCTGGTTAAAATCCCCGTTCGCGGAGACGCAAAAAAAAGGAAGAAAAAAAAATATAAACATACAAGTTTCAGTAAGGAAAATGCCACAGGGATTTTATTTGTTTATGTTGCATGTTGGCCACTTTTTTTCTCTCTCTTAGAGTCTTAGTTTAATAAACGAGACATTCTTGCGCTAATCTCAGTTAAGAAGACAGAAAATAAATGGAGTTGAAAGACATATCCTAGATTAAAAGTAGTTCAGATCGACTATATATAGTAGCAGTTCCTGAATAAAAAAAAAAAACTTCTACAGAAACAAGAATTAGGATGTTTTTCATTATATCCCTTTACTGTAACACCGAGTAAAACTATAACGCTTATCTCTTGGTTACTTTCCGTCGGTCAGTTTCCGTTTATTTTCCTAATTAGCTGAATTCTCCGAAGTAGGTTAATGACATTTCTACTTCTTTCCATATGGCTGTCCGCTCGCATAATAATAATAATAATAATAATAATAATAATAATAATAATAATAATAATAAAATAATAATAATAATAATAATAATAATGCAGTCTATTCGGTGCCGGCTTGGTAAGCTCGTTAATAGGAATACTGATATCGATATTTCTTAAAACCTCACTCTAGCCTAGAAATTTACCATTCTTTTGCCATAGAGGCGCATCTACCCAATTCTATCCAATCGAAGCTATTTTTTTAAGGAGGTGGGGGGCGTTTTGACGACACGAGTGATTTAAACTGCCAACACCTTCGACCTTGACTGAAAATTTTTATGATTCTCACAAATCAGTTTCTTTAGAAGAAAAATTCCCTGGTTCTCGTCACGCCAGCTGCTTCGCCATTCTCCCAGTGTGATTTATAACTTTTCGTTTCACCGTGAGGACTGGAAAAAACATAAGCGACCTTGAGACCCAAGCACTGATTGGTGGAGGGATCAAAGGATGAACACTTTGGGTACGAAGCTTCAGCAACAATGCGCAGACATGAAAGGAAGTAAAGAATTCACATGACAACACACAGCACAAAATATTCACGTGACTGCGTTCATAATTTTTAAAAGCTGATATGTCCATGAATAACATGCGGCGCCTCAGGGACAAATTGGAATGTTCCTTGGGCTTTGCTGGAAGCCCCACGAGGGCGCGGTGTTTTCCAGCGTTTGGGGGCGCGCTGTCTGGTCCTGGCTCGCTTACGCATTCCATCTCTCACTGGGAAAGGGAATATAATTGTGTTCCAACTCTTGCTGAATATTTAAAGTTTGTTTCTGAGTGGTGATGCTTTTTGTGTGAAAAACTACGATTTCTGGATGCTTGCCCGTGAGCTTTGGTGTGGGCGATATTCATGGTTTCCATTTGTCCTCATCATCCTACTCTTTCTTACATTTACTCTCATCTTTCTCATCTCCAAAATACTTTCAAGATTCTCTATGGAATCATTGTAGAAACATCCGCCATTCCACATTCAACTCACTACTGGCCTATCTCTTGAGTTCTGGCATCATTCCATTGATCTTTGTCCTGCTTTTACACCAAACAAGTCACTCTCCCACTAAGAGACTCTAAAGCACCCTTTACATCCATCATTAAGCTTTTAATAGCTCTGAATACCTCAGCCTCACTGGCCCCATCACAGCCTCTATCTGTTCTGTCTTCAGCTTTTTCTTGGTCTTTGTATGACAAGCATAGATTTGACCTTTATTTGGGCTTCTTCGAAAGGATTGGTATTACGAAAGTAACAACAATGTACAATGGTATACACTAGGATTAAAAACTATAAAACAAGCGTACACACGGTTGAAAACTGCTCAGATATTTGATAGTCTCAATGTTTTGTTGACATTTGGATCATACGAACTCAACTTAAAAGCTGCAAGGTTAACACAAACATTTTGAAATAAATGGATCAAGTTGGTGCGTTTTAGGTTAACAAGCAAATTGCAATATTTTTTCTCTAACGTGAAATGAAACTACTCAGTATTCTTTGACTATCTTGTAAGATTTTATGCCGTTCATCACCGCTGTCAATCTAACCAACGTAGAATTTGCTATTTGGCATAAAAGTTGTTCATCTTCCATCTATCTTTTTATTGTCAGCAGTTTTAATCACCAATAAGTTTGTTTTAAATGTTTCCAACTGGCATTTATGACGTATGTATAGATCCCTTCTTCTCTGCGCTACACACTTTTCTTGACAATGCTCCAGTAAGACGAAACCAGTAAGGATTCATAACTTTTGGTTGTAATGTCTGCTTTTGGTACTTTGCACACATAATATACGTATATGTATACACACACACACACACACACACACACACACACACACACACACATATAAATAACGTATTATATATATATTATTTATATATATATATATATATATAATCAATAATCATATATATTATAATTTTTAAAATTTTAATAATATATATTATAACTATATATATCAAGATATATAAGATTAGATATAGATATAGATATAGATATATATATATATATATATATATATATATATATATATATGTTTATAATGTATATATACAAGTTTGTGGGCGTGCGTGTTCTAAGAAGTGTAGTAGCCTACTACACTAATTTTGGTGCTGTTCAATTAAGTTTTATTTTTCGGCAGTAACTTTAATTTTCTCTCAAGGCCTAAATTTACATTCACAAAAGGAATTCCAGGAGGATAAATGGGTCGTTAAGCGACATAAATTCAATCTGAGATCTTGCATACATGCACATAAAATTATTGGTCCACTTTGACAGGTCTGGATAAACAACTCTGGAACATCAGGTTTTTTTTTTCCCTCTTCTGCCAAAAAGACGTCGCTTGTATTGCCCGGATTCTTGGCAACTAAAATAAAATCATCAAGATTCTCATGTCTCTTCCAGGCCCATTACAGCTTACTCCACACTTTGAACAACATTCTCCCCTTTCTATAATACCAGACAGTCTTTTGTTTCACTCCCTCAAATCATAGCAAATTAAGGAAAGAAAATAAAAGTAATCTAACTTACTTCTTAGGCTTCACTGGTTTTTAGGACGAGAAGCTTGTGTGCACCATTGCCTACGTAAGCTTCTTAGCTGATAACCAATCCGGGTACTGATCAGACCCAATGTTGCTTGACTCACTGATCAAGCCCTTTAGCAAGCAGGTTACAATTTGTGAAATTCGATGGTGATTCACCTCACTTATCGAGTGGGTTTCATGCGAATTTAGAAATTTTTTTTAAAATGAGCTGAAGTTTCCTCAACGCAATATAGTTTTCTGTACAGTGCCCAATCAAGGCCACTGAAAATAGAGCTATCTTTCGGTGGTATAGGTACAATGCTGTATGAGACGCGGCCGAATCACGGCCCGGTGGTGGGCGGGCTCTCTGATATCGTTGCCAGACGCATGATCATGGATAACATTTAACCTTAAATAAGATGAAAAAAACTACTGTGGGTAGAGGCCTGCAATTTGGTATGATTGATGACTGGAGGGTGGATGATCAACAAACCAAGTTGCAGCTCTCTAGTCTCAGTAGCCTTTAAGGTCTGAGGGCTGACAGACAACGCCATCTCGATAGTTTTCTTTCACAGAAAACTAAAAAACTTCGGCAGGAAAACTGCTGAAATTTTCTTATGCTTAGTAAATGTATAAAAACCAAGACTGAGATCAAACGAAAAAAAGATTGTCCAAGATTAAGCAAAGAATTTTCCTCACAAATGTAAACGCCTACCCAGTACTCTGTTATGAGACTAATTTTAGGAAATCCTGCTTTCATCCCCCCCCCCCCTCTCTCTCTCTCTCTCTCTCTATCTATCTCTCTTAAAAAGATAAAACTGAACTCTTGCCAAAAGTGCGTCGTTTTAAAGAATGAAAAACATGTTTCAGGGTATAGCTACACTACAAGAGAGCAAATATGCAATTCCTAGAAGTGGTTTAACTATTTCTTATATTTCTTGCCAATAGCATTTGCTTGAGTATATATCAAACGGTCAAACATACATACATACATACATACATACATACATACATACATATATGCTTTAAAAATCACAGTAGATGCATGAGACTTCATTGAATAAACGAATACCACAGGAAAATGATAGGCAGAAATCTTAAGACGATGTCTTAATAAAGACGAGAGCGCTTGGATTTCTGCCTATCATTTTCCTGTGGTATTCGCTTATATATATATTATATATATATATATATATATATATATATATATATATATATATATATATATATTTATATATATATATATATTACATTATTTTCTTCTTAGGTGGTTGGCTCCAAGAATTATTGTCCTTCTATCCTCACCATCTGGTCTTTAAGATGAAAATCCTGGTGCCACGCCTTTGTGCACTAAATGCCACCTTAATTACACACACACACACACATATATATATTACTATATATAATATATTATATACATGAGTGATGAGTATGAGAGTATATTATATATAATATTATATTATATATTATATAATATATAATTAATTTATATATATATATTTATATTTTTACACACACAAATGCCGCATTCATTGCCGGTCAGCAATCCAGGCGCCGATCAGATTAACGTTGGACTTCAAACAAGATAGCAGCGCAGCAACCAAACGTGTGAATCTCGTAGGCAAGTCACATAATGATTCATCCTTTAATATAGATAAGCGTAGCTGCATGTCCATAGTGAGGCGGCTAAGGCAACGCTTGCATGGTGGTCATAAGTCTCAGCAAGCTATCGGTGGTTATAAATGTCAGCAGGCAAAGTGTGGAGAGAGAGAGAGAGAGAGAGAGAGAGAGAGAGAGAGAGAGAGAGAGAGAGAGAGAGAGACTAGTCATAGCAAAATGCCGGACGCAACGTTTAACTTACCACCTATCTGTCTGTCTTATTTAACCAACCTTGGGAACTGTCATTAGAAATACTTCAAAAGGGGAAAACATATAAATAAAATAAATAGTATTTAGGCATAGATATGAAACTGAATGAATAATGATGTAAACAAATGAAAAAAGCAGATCAACTTTCACAATAACTTACTTTGAATATCGTCCTTCGGAAACATAATATTACAACGTTGATAATAAACAATGCCATAAGATGAAGCGAGGAAGCTCCAATAAATAGACAACAACAACTGCTGGCCACAGCAAAAAAAAAATCAGAGAGAAAAAAGGCCATTAAATGCCAAAGAGAGAGAGAGAGAGAGAGAGAGAGAGAGAGAGAGAGAGAGAGAGAGAGAAACCAGGAAAAGACCGACCCAAAATGAAGAGGAAAAAGTTAAACATAAGCAACGATGCAATTTGGACCGGGCCTTTACAAAAGACATATTCAATGGAATCTTTCAGTAAATAGTAAAAGCGGGTATTTGTTGCAACCCCGCCGGGCATCCTGACCTAACTCAAGGTTTTCTTGCTGGACAGAAGAGCACGACAACACCCAACCCACGAACATGCATAACAAGCACCCCCCCAGCCCGCCCCCCCCCCCCCCACCATTCGCTTGAGTCCGGATTTTTCTCTCTTTTATATTTCCTTCTTAATTCAAAGGACAATAGCCAACATATTGTCCTGAAGTCAGAAGGAATTATGAAAAATAAATTATGCTATGAAAAATTCGCCGATTGCCAAGACGGTGCACTGACCATATGAACACCCCCTAATAATAATAATAATAATAATAGTCTATCCAAGATAAACAAATGTTTAATTCTTATTCAGATGAAAATATTTCCGATATAAGCTTGGGGGAATACAGAAATTGCGAGACCCGAAGGAATAGGATCTACACATTCACACAAAATATCGACGGTCGTAAGGTCGACAGACAGTATATCGGCGGTCGTAAGCAACACTGTTATAAGGTCGACGGACAAAATATCGACGGAATAAAAAGGACATGATATAAATGAAAACTTTGTTGAGTAAATAGCATAAATGAAGATAGGTTTGGTAAACAAAATCCATAATTGATAAAAACTTTATCAATAAGAACAAAATTTATCTATAAAAAACCTTATCAGATATACAATTTTACAAAATTAATAAAAAAAACTTTGTCAATGATATAAATGTTACAAATTTGAGCAATTGCTGTTAGGAACATGACATAAATGAAAATAGGGTTGATAAACAAAAGACATAATTGATAAAAATGGTATTAATAAGGGCAAAATTATTTTAAAAAATTAAACTCTTATCAGTGATACAAGTGTTACAAATTATGAGCAACTGCTGTTAAGAACTGTTATAATCTGTGACTCATTTCTTTAATCTCGGGCTGATTCTAATTAATGTTAGGTTCTGCCTTCCAATCTCTTTCCCTTCAGTTAAGTGAGATAAGATTCCTGTATTTGCTTGCTCTTTTTAATCTTTTTTTTTTGCGACCAACTTTTCTAAAGATGCATGCTTAAGAGCCATTCTTCTATTCAAAACATTATGCCACCCTTCGACCGCATTATTTGTGTCGTGGCGAGTCGTATACGACACGATTACGAATTGACCACAGTTGGATTTCAGAACAGGGTTGACGTCGGCTCCCCCGTTGGACTACACCTATTTCGCTTCAAAATACGATGAAAATTCATCTAGCACAGACTCTCTCAAGAAGTTCATTAAATAAACGATCATATGCCAATGCTTGAAACTGCTTTATGATGAAAGCATTCCCGGCTTCCCTGTACCAGGACTGTAATCCAGCCGACTGGATTCTGCGCCAAAGGCATTGTTGACAAAAAAAAAAAAAAAAAAAAAAAAAAAGTAGTAGATGGGAATGTCTTCTTTATACTGTTAATAGCGGCTGTCTCGAAATGAACACTGATTGAGGTTGGGTTCAAATTGCGGTCTATTAGAAAATAAAAAAAAATAAACTCGTAAGTTTCCTCATCGTTCTTGCTAGTAAGGCAATACACCATTGGCAGAGTTTTGTTACCTGGAACGAGGGCATGAATGGTGTACAATTGCTTCTCTCAATGTCCCGTCGCAAAGCTATGCTGAATATGTTAATAACATTTTAAGAATTTACCGTTATTTTTTGTGGGGGGTCGACAGTAATTAACCCCCAGAGGCCAGTACTAAAACACGTCGAAATACATTTGACGACCCAATCCCTAGTGGCCGTCGTATTCCCGGGAACGTTACTTGCAGTCCGTGCGGAGTTATTGCCTAGAATTACCCTTTCTTTGGTAAAGTGCCACACACATTTTAGTGATACGTTTGCGTTTGGATTATATTTGAGGGAGTATCATGTCTTCCATTTTGTCCTGAACTTGAAGAACATCACATCTGAGATTATCAGGATGGCGACAATGGTTTGTAAAAGCAATGCTAATTCTTCTTCTTTCCCAACGTTATCCCTACATTAAGGGGTCGGTTGCCTGATGCGCCTTATTCCTTACATCATCAGGCATGGTTTATTGTTTGGCAAAGGGTTTTTTACGACCCCATGCCCCTGCTGTCATAAAGGGCCTCGCCTTTGACTAAAAAGAAGTCTACCAGCAAGGCAGCAGTATTCCACGGTTATTGACAGATGGCCTAGCCTTTAACTCAAGAGTAGGACTGCAAGGTAGCAGCTGCCCTTCTAGTCGTCTTTTACGACACGCAGGATCTACTGTGGTAGTATTCTTACTACCCTACCACAAGGAAATATTGAGACGTCGTTATTCTTCCACTACAATACCTACGTTTTTCACAGCGCCATAAAATTCTGTTTTTCTTTTGCTTATCAACAACGTAAGCATAACCTTCAAAAAGAAACTTCTTGCTACCTGTATTCGTTTTTATTATCTCCAGTATAGGGATGGGCTGGTTTATGAGGACAGCTTTAACACACTTCGGATCTTGAAGAACTAATGGTGTTGGAAAAATATGCCAAAACGTTAAACAATCTTTGTTCACCGTTCTTCCACGAAACAACTGCCAATTCAGCATACGTATTTGAAATAAAATGTGTTAAAATGTTAAACAATCTATCTTTGTTAACAACTTCTTTAACGAGACAACTACCAATTTAACTTGCTTTATTGTACATAGCTTGCCATAGCAGACAGGAGAGAGAGAGAGAGAGAGAGAAGAGAGAGAGAGAGAGAGAGAGAAGAGAGAGAGAGCTGGAGTGTGTAAAAAGTTAATTACATTCTTTTATGTAATTTACTGTCGTCGACATTTTGTCCTGTTCGTATGGATGTCTGCATTTTGTCCGTCGACATAATGTAGAACTCTGACAGAATTCTGTTTTATAACAACAGCAACAACATCGAATCTGATAAAAATCTCAACAACAAAAGGCTTTTGTTTTTCGCGCTGTGGCACGAGACACGACAAGTTGCCTTCTATCTCCTGTTGGGGCGAAAAGTTTCTCAACAACAACACATCCATAACAGTGCAACTACAAAGCCACAATAGCAGCAATAACGTAAACACTAGAACAACAACCACCGCAGTCTTCGTTCAGTGTTCATTTATTTAACAATAATCATGACTATCAATTATCATCCTTCAAAATGAAGAAACTCAAGTGTAGATCAATCTTAGACGGCCATCGTTTGCAAAGAAGCAACAAACGAACGAGAATATAAAAAAGAAAACAAAACTAGAAAAAAAACATACAAAGTAATATCTGGCAACGTGCAGACATCGCCAAAAACCAAAACAAAACGAAAACTAACAGCAATAAAATGAAAAAGAAACGCGAATGATAAGAGACTCCAAGTTGTAATGTCAAACCAAAACTAACTCTCAGCAGCTGATGCTTGTCTACCTGTTTATCAATGTTTTCTGCCAAGAGAGAGAGAGAGAGAGAGAGAGAGAGAGAGAGAGAGAGAGAGAGAGAGAGAGAGAGAGAGCATGCCGATCTGGTTTTTCGGCGAATATGGTAATAATACGACAATGAGGAAAACTGCGCCGATATTCTAAGAGGCTGACCACACGAGAGGTGGTATTGGTGGTCAGGGTGGATCGGATCAGGGTCTCCTCTTCCTCGGCAAGGTTGGAGAGAGAGAGAGAGAGAGAGAGAGAGAGATGGAAGTAATTAAAGACGTTCAGAGCTACTTGAGGTATTCACATCCACAGATAAATAAATTTTATGAGAGAGAGAGAGAGAGAGAGAGAGAGAGAGAGAGAGAGAGAGAGAGAGCTTTGTAATTAAAGACGCTTGGAGCTACATGATGTGTTTACGTCCACAGATAAATTTTGAAAGTGTGTGTGTGAGAGAGAGAGAGAGAGAGAGAGAGAGAGAGAGAGAGAGAGGCTGTTACTTAAAGGCAAGCACGCAAGACAAAACAGAAAAACGCCAAAGTCTTTCCGTTTTGTCTTGCACGAAAGACTAAACAGATATGATAAACACGGAAAGTTTTAAGTGAAATGTGAAATATTGAGTAAAAACAAGATTGATTTAAATGTCGTGTATAGTTTTAAAACAGAACAAGACTACAAACATACACATACACACACATCCTCTCCTCGTCATCTGATCGATCCCCAGGTGGGAGGAAAGGGGGTTGGAAGGAGAGAGAGAGAGAGAGAGAGAGAGAGAGAGAGAGAGAGAGAGAGAGAGAGAGAGAGAGAGAGAGAGAGAGAGAGAGAAGTTGGCGGGGGAGATGAGGGGGTCTAAGGTTCGCTTCACGAACAGCCATTATGATTTTCTGATGCTCTAAGCAGCAGATTAAGTATCTAACAGTTAATCAAGTGATGTGGGTTATAGGGGAAGTGACGAAGGGCAAAAGGTTGCAAAACTCGTTCCGAAATGTTTGCACCTTTAGCCAAAATCCTCAAAGGAAAAAGGCGTCTTATATATATATATATATATATATATATATATATATATATATATATATCTACGAGATATATATATACGTATGTATATATATATATATATATATATATATATATATATATATATTCCTGTATGTATATGTATAAGTATATACACATCTATATATATATATCACAAACATATATCTGTATCGATATATATAATAATAATAATTTATACACAAACATATATATGTATATATAAACATATATATATAATTTAATATATATATATATATATATATCTATATAATATACATATATATATCTATATATATATATATATTATATATATATATATACACAGAGAGAGAGAGAGAGAGAGAGAGAGAGAGAGAGAAGATCGAATAATATCCGCAAATACCCTTCAAAATCTAAATCATTTAACCGCATGGATAATTTACAGCAAAATAGGATTTGTATACGATCAGCGCCTCTACCTTCGCCAGAATTCGAACTCGTCATAAATAGCCGCATACTTCAAACTTAGTACTCAAATAACATGGTGGAGAATGGTTGATTTCGATTCTGAGCACAGACCCTAAATGTGTAGGGCATTCATGATCAAATTTGCGTCTCTTGATGGCTGAATGGATAAGTCACTATCATCGTTGCAACCACGAAATGTATAAGTTCGAATCCTGGCCAGGATAAATAAATATATATTCGTCGCAAACTCAAAATTCATTTCAATGTTTGAACTGTGACAAGGATATATATATATATATATATATATATATATATATATATATAATATATATATGTATATATATATATATATATATATATATATATATATATATATATATACTTTTGGTTGAATGTTATTCCCAAGTTAATGCAGGCTTGGTAACTTGATATTTGATTCAGGCGTGATTGAAAAAAATATATATATACTGTATATATGCATATATATATATATATATATATATATATATATATATATATATATATATATATATATATACAATATATATATGTGTGTCTATATATATACATACATATACAAGTATATATACATATATATGTGTAAGTGTGTAAATATATATTAGAGATGAAATAGATATCCACATCCGCATCCGCATCCGCAATTTGAGAATGTGGATATAAGGATATCATTCCCTGCTCACTGTTAAATAGTTCATACTCATACATTGTGGGTAAAAGTAGATTTCTTTTTTGTGCTAAATTTGGCTTTTTCACTTTACTCTACAGAATACATGATACACAATTTATACAGTATATCACTGTTACTGTTTGTACATTCATATGAAAATATACACTCACATGAGTATCACTCATGTTTCTACTTTCAATGAGTACATCAAATATTATGTGGTAACACATAATTTTAGAATTATTGGGCTGAAAATCGTATTTAACCATTAAATATACCTAAATCATTTAGATTTACAAAGTATCCGCATCCTCGAGGGTACGTTCATCAAATATCCGCATCTGCATCCGCATCCGTATCCGCAAATTTGAAGCATTGATATTTGTATTTGCGTCCGCAAATATAAAAAAATTGATATCCGCATCTGCAAAGCCCATTTTCTGATATCCGATACATCTCTGATATATATATATATATATATATATATATATATATATATATATATATATATATATATATATATAACCCGAATCTCGTCAAGCCTTCCTTCGGCTAACACAAAGTTTCTTAGGCTAACACAATCAAACATTGAGAGGTACTTCACCTCAATCCAACAACAAGAAAAACATCAGTAACAAAAAATAGACAAATGAACGAACAGCAGCAAAACAAAATCTGAAGAGAAAAATAGACAACGATAATATATACAGAAGAATAAGAAAGAAACAGGAATAAAACGCCGATGACACGACAGTCGGAGAGTAAAATCGAAGAAAGCATCCAATAAAATCAAAATACAAATTCACATAATACGGATAATGTAAAACATGAAAACAACTGAAAATGTACCCAAGTAGATAAGGGCATTAGTAGGAAAAATACAAAGGAAAAATACGTCGATAGATAACGGGATAAGACTAGGACGGACTGAGAGAGAGAGAGAGAGAGAGAGAGAGAGAGAGAGAGAGAACGTAAAGGAAACTTACCTTCATTTAAACGCATTAATGCAGAATCATTATAATTATCAATAACTATAAAAAAAACTAGATCGAATGCTTAATGGAACATTGAGAGAGAGAGAGAGAGAGAGAGAGAGAGAGAGAGAGAGAGAGAGAGAGAGCAGTAACCGAGGGAGCAGTAGCTCTGCTTGGAAGAGGAGGAGGAGGAGGAGGAGGAGGAGGGGAGAGAGAGACAGAGGACCTTAATGTTGCTTTACCTGATTGTAGGTCTTCTTGACCACGTAGGGCAAAAGAGCTTCCTGGAAGTGATTGATCATCTGCGTTACAATCAGCATGGTTGCCACTTGCTGCACAGGAAAAGGACGAAAGTGAATAAATCATATATTAATAAATTTATAGAATCTACTGGTCACTGAAAAGGAAGAGCATGAGTGAATCACATGCAAATCAAGCTACAGAATCTACTGGTCACTTTTTACTAGATACGTATGCAATTGTATTAGCCTACACTGCCCTCTCAACTTCTCAAATTCTTCCCACTTTTTGGATGTGTTTGTCACTACAAAGCCACAGATCTAAATCCAAGGATTTTAAGGTTCTACTGATCCTTCTCGTGGTCAAGTCGGTAACGCGACCTTGTTCTGATACTCCGGATGCGAGTTCGAATCCTACTACGGACGGTCAGAACTGCCTCATATTCTTGCATTTGGATCTCAAGCTTTGTAGTGACAAGCGTATCCGAAAAAGCGTGGAGAATTCCAGAAATTTAGATGGCAGTGCGGTTATATATATATATATATATATATTACATATTAATACATGCACAGGATTAGGAGCCATATGAAATTTGAAAATTACCAAGGAAACGGGAGATAAATATATCAATAAGTAAACAGAATGATAAGCAATATTATAGAAAAAACCTTTTCTTTGTTCCATCAACTGATGACATTTTATAATAAGGCCAACATCAGCCTTGATATAGATATATATTATATATATATATATATATATATATATATATATAGTATATATATATATATATACTATATATATATATAGCAATTGAAACACCGGCAGGGAAGCGCCATCTACATATCAGTAAGGACACCAAGGCCAAAACCCGGAACAGCATTTTGTACAACTTTATTGGGACATGTTTCGAGTGGTACTATCACTCGTTATTAACCTACAAAATTAAAATGAATGACATTATAATTCTTGCAACCAAATTCACAATAATAAAATGACATGTATAAAAATTACGAGAGTACGTCAGAAGGTAGCTAATACTTTAAAAAAATAAAAAAAATGGCTAAATGAAACAACTGAGTAGATAAAATAAAATAAAGCACAATGCAAATTTAAGTCACAAAAACGGATGGTACAAAAGAACAGTAAATATACTAAGTCGATATACAAACCAGCAGGATGCAGACTAAAAACACAAAAGTGAGGTCACAGTTACATTTCTAGCCAAGGAAGGCTTATCTTAACAGAATATAAAACTTCTAAAATGTCGAGGTCTGTAGCAAACTGGGCAGAGGTTAACATAGAAAAATCATCGATATGTAAAGGGTGACCAGAATCCTGGCTGTGTTCCCTAATTGCACTATAACTAAGTCTTGAAAGATAATTGCCTTTACGAAATGACCTACCAAGATGTTCAAACCATCTCATCTAAGCTGATCTGGTAATTTTTCCAACGTAAGTGGCATCACAATCACTGCACTGCCATTTATAGATCAGATTGGACTGAAGGCTTGTTGGTATAGGGTCTTTAATTTTAAAGAAATTTTCTAATTTATTTGGTAAAGTAAAATATATTTTGATATCTAGCTGAGGGTAACCAATGGACAAAATAGAAATTAATTGCTTTATTTTAGATCGTAACTATGAGTTCCAGTAAAAGTTAAAGGTAGGTAAATAACAGGTTTCTTTACGTTAGCGGTAGTTTCAGGTTGTTTGTTTTTAGAGAACCTTAATAGTAAGCATAATAATATAGAATTTACATCTGAAGTCGAAGATAATCATACACTTGCTTTTCTAGATATTAAAGTAAAATATCTTAATAATAAATTTCACACTTCAGTCTATAGAAAGCCTACTTTCACAGGTCTTATGTCTAAATTTCAATCAGCTACACCTTTGAAATATAAGATGAATTTAATATTTACGCTAGTTACCAGAGCATATAAAAATTTTTCTGGCTATTTGAATTTACACGAAGAATTGGAATTTCTAAGGTCACTCTTTACATATCGATGATTTTTCTATTTTAACCTCTACCCAGTTTGCTACAGACCTCGACATTTTAGAAGTTTTATATTCTGTTAAGATAAAGCCTTCCTTGGCTAGAAATGTGACTGTGACCTCACTTTTGTGTTTTTAGTCTGCATCCTGCAGGTTTGTATATCGACTTAGTATATTTATTGTTCTTTTGTACCATCCGTTTTTGTGACTTAAATTTGCATTCTGCTTTATTTTATTTTATCTACTCAATTGTTTCATCTGGCCATTTTTTCATTTTTTTAAGTATTAGCTATCTTTTAACGTACTCTTGTAATTTTTATACATGTCATTTTATTACTGTGAATTTGATTGCAAGAATTATAATGTCATTCATTTCAATTTTGTAGGTTGATAACGAGTGATAGTACTACTCGAAACATGTCCCAATAAAGTTGTACAAAATGCTGTTCTGTTTTGGCCTTGGTATGTATATTATATATATATATATAGTATATATACATAGATACTATATATATATATATAATATATATATATATATATATATATATATAATACACATACATACATACATACTACATACATACATACATAATATATATATACTATATATATATATATATATATATATATATATATATATATACATACATGCATACATACATATACATACATACATACATACATATACTATATACATACATACATACATACATACATACATACATACATACACACACATATATATATATATATGTATGTATACATACACACATACATAAGAACTGAAATATAACCAATTCATTCTTACCGAGCACAGCATGTCCATATCCTGGATGTAGAAAGCAATGTAGAAGAGAGACGAGAAATTATTAACAAACTCGAAAACCACAAGTTTGCTGACGCGGTGCCAGTCATATTCATACTGCGTCCGGTGGTTTTCTATGAGAAGAGACAAAACACAGGAAAAATCGTTACAATTTTGCTAGGCGCGACCACCGAAATCTTGAGTGACCCGCAGAGGATTATCTTCCAGTTTCATCCAAACTCGTTCGTCGCTTCCTAAGATATTTTGCTACAATACAAAGAATGGGCAATGGAAATGTAGTCCTCTTTATTTGGTATACATTGGGCACTGTGTACCAATGCCCAATCTGTACCAAATAAGCAGCATGAGGGGATTTTCCACAGAGAGACAAGGGGTGAAAAGTTGAAAAGTAATCACTAATTTGATAAAAACTGTTCAAAATATTGGGGATTCTTTCATTTAGCAGAGCTTCGACAACGATTAATGCAAAGATGACTTCAAATATTGAACCATTATTGCAGAGACGGTCATCATATTCAATACGGATATTTATGACCATGTCAAACATACTACATTCTACAGAAATATTTCGTCAGAAGAATGATACCAACAGGAAAATGATCAGGATATTCCGTAAGATCTACCTTTGCAAAATCACACTGATTGGAATTCTCGTATATAACAGAAATACTCATAAAGACAACAATACCATAAAATATATAAAACATTTCCACATACAAAATGCATATATACTATACTAGACACACACAAGCTCATTTACAGAATGGAGAGAGAGAGAGAGAGAGAGAGAGAGAGAGAGAGAGAGAGAGAGAGAGAGAGAGAGAGAGAATGAAACGCTTTTAAATCTAAAATGAATAACTCAAAATCAAACTTGAAAAAAGTGACGCTGACGATAAATCATAAAGAAATAAGTAGATCGATTTACAAGTCAACTTCTGATACGAGACTACTACAGCCAACTGCTTATGCTTCCTCATTACTGCTACTGTCAGTATTGAGGTCTTGGGTGAACGAACTGGTTCTTTAAGGATGAGGATGAATCTTGCATATAGTTCAAAACATGCTTAAGAATATTACGAGGGCTACTGACTTCATCGCACAAAGAGAGATTATTCGTATCAGGTTCCTGACCGATCTAAGACTACTTGACTAATAAGGTCTGGTGCAGCTATGCTCTAAGGACACTGTAAGATTTGTCTTATCAGTATTATTAACATTACTTTAATATTCCTCCCTGCTGGGACAGACCCTACTTCCTCGTCGTTCCTGATTCTTGTTGCCTTCGGGCCTTGCTTGGTAAAAGGCATAACGTTGCCAGTCCCATCAGCCTATAAGTGACTGATTCCGCCCCCCACCACCGCCGCCCTTGAATAACACTAGAGACGCCAATGTAAGGGTTGCCAATATCGTAAGAAAAGGACAACCAATTTAGTAACAGGAGATAAAAAGGAAAACTAAAATTCTGAAGAATTTTCCGTAGGTACTAAAAGGCTCTGAATTTGATAAAGTGAATATGATTCACAGATAATTTCGAGATATCGCGGGTCCTCTTCAGCGTACAAAAAAAAAAAAAAAAAAAAAAAAAAAAAAAAAAAATATATATATATATATATATATATATATATATATATATATATATATATATATATATCAGCTACCTGACTAGGAGACATCTCGAACGGGTCTATGCAAATATCACCGAATCGAACTATAGACATTTTTTCACGACTATTTGACTGGTTACGAAACTCTTATCTTGAAAGTTTAAAAATACTTGTTTTCTAAAGGATTGGATCGTCATCCATCAGGAGATAATATCGCCAGCTGGTCGTCCTAATCCCAACACATACAGGGGCTAAGCAATTTCTCTATTAAAAAATCAAGCGTGAGTCCATTATATAGTAGGTATCAATTATAAAAACGGAATTAACACTAATAGATGTTACACGTTCCCCAGCAGGTAAAATGGCCATGAAGGCACAAATCCAGCTGAATGCAACTGTACTAAAACTCACTTTATCTACACAAATATACAAGGATGAAAATTCTTTTCTCTAGGATCCATATATATATATATATATATATATATATATATATATATATATATATAATATATAAATAAAAAATCATGCATTTTTTCTCCCTCCCTCTACGCAAAAATAGACATATCAACATATACACAGTCAAATCTCTCTTCCTACCCCAGTCAGTCATTCGCGTCGCCAGCTTCTTGTAGTAGTAATTCATGAGCCAGACGAGGGCCGCGTAGAACGCTGAGGGGACGTGCATGAATATTCCAGCGATGGATCCGTACCGCTTCTTCCAGTCCATTAGCTGCTCTTCAGCCCAAAATGCCATGACCATCATCCAGAGGGAACCCAACAAGCACAGGCCAACCAGGGGACACGTTACAAAGTACATCTGGAAATGGTAATCAGTCAAGACATTATGACGGCACAGTATTTCTTGGAAGACAACATTCTTATATAGTCTTATATTTTTATAATGATTGTTTTCTGGAACAGAAATGTGACAGAGATTACTGTACTTCTAGAAATGGAAATTAGAGATTGTTCTACTGGTCCAGAATAGGAAATTTTGTATTATATATCTGGAATGGAGATGCACCTAGACAATACTTGTGGGATGGAGGTATTTCAAAAATTCCTGTATCTTTCTACAAAAAGCATTAGTTTGGCCTCTGTTGTCTGTAAACACTTTTCACCGGTGCGGAATCCCATATAAGTGCTAACTACTGACGGACCAATTTATTAGCATTAGGGGTTAAAGAGGGGTGAAGGAGAGAGGGTCTTTCCCTACTCAGTGACTACCTGACTAAACATGACCAAGCCATTTTCAAATCGTTGCTGAACATGGTAAGATACGGCTGAAAATGGCATCCGGGAAAACTACCGCTCAGTTGGTAGTTAACGGTAAACACTGAATTGTGAATTCTTACGTTCTGACAAGTAGGGCAGGTACAACAACATAGGAAATAACAAGAAAAGGAAATAAAAAGTTCGAGCGTTAGCTCGGGGGAAAAAAATCGATGTTAGATAACTGTACAGTCACATCGTCAGGGAGCATGGCACCCGGCCTCACTGCCCAGGTACCGGGCTCCACGAGCTAGTTAATAGAAATATAAATATATCAGACATTGCTATAGCCTTGACATGTGAATATTTGGAAGTCTTTTGTACTTTTGGGAACGAAAATGTCCTAGAGATGCCTCTCATTCTGAAATAAGAATGTTAGTGAGTGATCTACTGCCTCCATTGGAACGTAACAGAAATCGCTCTCATTCTGTCATGGAAATACGGCAGCATCTGCTCCACTAGCTGGAGAGGAATGTATCAGATGCTGCTCTGCTCCTGAAATGGAATTATAATACGACAGGGAATAGGTTGCTGCTACAATTCTTTCATAGCTATTTCATTCTATTCCTGTAATTTAACAGATAGAAACAATTTAAGAAATTCATAAAAATATGGTATAGCTCTCTGGAAATCAGGTGTAAGCATTCATACCTGGGAAGGCTTCTGTATGTGACTGCCATCATTTATGTACTTTCATTAGCGACAAATTATACATATTTAGTTAGGCCCTTTTCAGATACCTTCTCCCCTATACGGGGAGAAGGTATCTGTTTTTCGAATATTATTATTATTATTATTATTATTATTATTATTATTATTATTATTATTATTATTATTATTATTATTATTATTATTATTATTAATATTATAAACTGCCAAGGTCATACAGCTTCTCATTTTAAAACCTTCATTAATACCACTAGACATTAGCGTATTCCAAAGTACGTAAAACATATTCGTCAAACGACTTGCTTAAAAAAAAATATACTCCATAACACTGAAGCCTACTTGTTAAGGAAACACCCTTAATTCTTGAACACTTGATCTTCATAAGCGAACCTATCTTACGTCACCATGAAGACTTCGCTCAAAGCTCTCTTCGGTTTTCCTTAATTAGATAACCGCATCCCACAGGGCACAAGTCCAGGCGACTCTCTGCTGACGTATCTGATTCCGCGCCAAAATCCCACCAGCTAACCTCAAACTCTCGTAGCGTTAATAGCTTCTTTTCACTTTATGACTATTTCCAAACTCGGGTCGAGGCTTCTGAAGAGTTCTTCGGGTTCAAGCTGTCTCGTAACATTGATTTCTCTGCTGGTCACATCCCGTACACACTTACGTAACGTGACCTCAGTAACTGAAGTCAGCCAACTTCTGGAACGAAGGTCCCTGCCTTGTGCCTTGCGCCGGGACAATTTCCCTGAATTGTCTCGATCGTTCTGAGGGCCTGGTTTATCTTGGACTGTAAGCTCCCTCATCCATCTTCACCTCGTCGTTCCTAGGATGCGACGTCCTTTGTAACACGCCCTATGGCACCGCGCCCTTCATAGGGCGTTCTGCTCCCCAGACACCCAAGTATTCGCCGTTATTTCATCTTCAAATGGCTTTGAACACCTCACCAAGTTTGACCAACCTGTTATCCTTATGTCTGTAAGCATGTCTGTAAGCGTCAACACTTTACACAGTTTGGTTAAAGCAATTCACTTTTCCCTCTCTTACCCTCACCCTACAAACTCTGGAACTCTCTTTATCCTTCTGTTATCCACCGATCTGCATACCCTTCATTAATACTGGGCGAGCAAACGCTTCCTTCGAGTTTGCAAACTGTCAATTTTTTTCCTTTATTCTTCGGGGTAGGAACAACACGAGGCCATTAGTCTTCTGCCGTTTCTACTTCTGCAGAAGACAGTACTCTGGAATACTGTCAAAAACGTAAACTTAAAAGTTTCTCTCAATTTTGGTCCTAAGAGACCGATCACAAAAAGACCATCCCAACCTTATGATAATTGCAGACTCAATTTGGCTCAATTGTTTGGCTCAATAGTTTAGCTCAATTGTTTTCGTAATAAGTCACATCAGCTTCCAAAGTATTCTTGGATGAGCTTTCCAACTAGAGCCTTGGAATACTGGAATACGAAAGGAAAGGGAGGAAAAACTCTTCATTGGAAGGTGGGTTTTGAACCTACGCCGGTCACACCATTGATAAAATGCAATGGGATGATAGATTACTATATCTATATGATATAAATCAAAATGCTATATATATAAATAGCATTTTGATTTTTTGATTGATATCATATAGATATAGTAATCCATCATATATATATATATCTATATCTATATATAATCTATTATATATATATATATATATTATATATACATATATATATATATATATGCAGGCTTAGATAAACACAGATAAGAAAGCATAGAAGATGTAAATCAGTGTACGTACACAACACTTGAATAATACTAGATGATATTAATCAACAGGCCCATATAATATAAATCAGAAGGCCAAATTGATATAAATCAGTATTTTTTAAAAATAACCTATTACCTGCGAGTCTGAAAAGAATGGATAATTAAGTATTTACAACGGTCCTCTTAATCTGATTATAACGGATAGATAATAGACTAGACTGAGAATTTGCATTATGGAGATACTCAGAAGGTTGGCCTAAGTGAGAGATATCAAAGTATTTTATGGCCTAAGTGAGAGATATCAAAGTATTTTATGGCCCTAAGTGAGAGATATCAAAGTATTTTAGGCCTAAGTGAGGAGCAATCAAAGTACTTTAGGGCCTACAGTAGAGAAATCAAAGTATTTGTGGCTCTAAGTGAGAGAAAGTCAAAGTATTTTATGGCCTGAAGGAGAGAGAATCAAAGTATGTTTATGGCCTAAGTGAGAGAAATCAAATATTTTATGCCTAAGGTGAGAGAAGTCAAAGTCTTTTATGGCCTCAGTGAGAGGAAATCAAAGTATGGTTTTTGTTGGCGCCTAAGTGAGAAATTCAAAGTATTTTATGGCCTAAGTGAGAGAAATCGAAGTATTTTTATGGCCTAAGTGAGAGAAATCAAAGTACTTTATAGCCTACAAAGTGAGAGAAATTTTTTCAAATGTACTTTAGGGCGGCCTAAGTTGAGAGAAAATCAAGGTTATTTTATGGCCTAACAGTGAGGAGAAATCAAAGTATTTTAACTGGCCCTAAGCCGAGAGAAATTCAAAAGCTATTTTATGAGCCTAAGTTGAGAGAAGTTCAAAGTACTATTTTATGGCCTCAGTGAGAGAAATTCAAAGTATTTTATGGCCTAAGTGAGAGAAGTCAAAGTACTTTATGGCCTCAGTGAGAGATATCAAAGTACTTTATAGCCTAAGTGAGAGAAATCAAAGTATTTTATGGCCTAAGTGAGAGAAATCAAAGTATTTTATGGCCTAAGTGAGAGAAATCAAAGTACTTTATAGCCTAAGTGAGAGAAATCAAAGTACTTTATGGCCTAAGTGAGAGAAATCAAAGTATTTTGTGGCCTAAGTGAGAGAAATCAAAGTACTTTATGGCCTAAGTGAGAGAAATCAAAGTACTTTATGGCCTAAGTGAGAGAAATCAAAGTACTTTATGGCCTAAGTGAGAGAAATCAAAGTATTTTATGGCCTAAGTGAGAGAAATTAAAGTATTTTATGGCCTAAGTGAGAGAAATCGAAGTATTTTATGGCCTAAGTGAGAGAAATCAAAGTACTTTATGACCGAAGTGAGAGAAATCAAAATACTTTATGGCCTAAGTGAGAGAAATCAAAGTACTTTATGGCCTAAGTGAGAGAAGTCAAAGTATTTTATGGCCTAAGTGAGAGAAATCAAAGTATTTTATGGCCTAACTGAGTAAATCAAAGTATTTTAAGGCCTAAGTGAGATAAACAAATAGTATGGCTTAAGTAGAGAAAAAAGCAAAGTATTTTATGGCTAAAGTGAGAGATATCAAAGTATTTAAGCCTAAGTGAGATAATCAAAGTATTTTATGGCTTAAGTGAGAGAAAGCAAAGTATTTTATGGCTAAAGTGAGAGATATCAAAGTATTTTAAGGCCTAAGTGAGATAAATCAAAGTATTTTATGGCTTAAGTGAGAGAAAGCAAAGTATTTTATGGCTAAAGTGAGAGATATCAAAGTATTTTAAGGCCTAAGTGAGATAAATCAAAGTATTTTATGGCCTAAGTAAGAGAAATCAAAGTACTTTAAGGCCTAAGTGAGAGAAATCAAAGTACTTTATGGCCTAAGTGAGAGAAATCAAAGTATTTTAAGTAATTTTTGTACGTAGCACACCTGACCCAGTCCCTGAATAAATGTCAAAGCAATACAACAACAGTAAAACAAATTCATAAATATAGCCATAATGAATAAAGATTCTTGGTCATAGTTACACAGAAAAATTTGGTTAGTAACACTACAAACAGAAAGGGATTCGGTACACGCAAATGCCCGCAATGAATAACAATTCTTGTTCACCAGTTAATTTGGAAATTAAGTTAATATTAACATAAATGACAACGGCGAATAACAGTTCTTTGTCACTAGTTCATTGACTAACGGTGCTGGAATCTGCATTTCCAACCAACTTCATTAAACGTATAAATTTCTGTAACTGACCAACTTCTCAAGACTGAAATATTTCATCAACCATTTTCATAACAAACTTTGGTTTATTGTTTTCTTTTAGAAAAACTTCCTATAAACAAATATTCCTACAATAATTAGCAGTTTTTTTTATATATCAACCTTTTTTTTAACATACCTTAACAGTCGGTTACTGACTTTATGAAAAGTGATGAGTGTTTCCCCAAAGACCAGCTTTTGTAAACGAATTACAAAAATCAGTGTGAATTTCCATTCACAATCTTACAATGTTAATTGTTGACACTGTCACCTGAATAAGGAACACTTTTAATGAGATGTAAAGAGTTTGAAAGAGAAGGTAGAACGCTAAAATGTACCCACTTCTATCTATATACGTTAAATCAGGGAAAAATTAAATGGGTCAAGATTGCAAAATGAAAAAAGTAAAAAAACGGAGTTAATTTTAATGCAAAAAGTACTAGCCACAACATCAAAAAGTGTTCAGTCTTAAAAAAAAGGTATTAATGGACTCAAAAGCTATCGAAATCTCTTTCTGCTTCTGTTTTTCTCTCTTAACGTTTCTTCCTCTAATCGTTTTCTTCGGGCCTGGGCTACGTAAGGTTACGGCGTTCCTTATCCCATAAGCCTAAACGTTACCACGGATTATGGCATGCTGGAAGTCGGTGTCTTTGTTGGAGCCTATGTTTTTGGTACCTATTTCGCTGCCAGAAGTAGATCATGGCCGCTGCCAGAAGTACGATCATGGCTAACTTTAACCTTATATAAAATCCAAACTACAGAGGTCAGAGGGCTGCAATCTGGTATGTTTGACGATTGGAGGGTGGATGAACAAAATATCAAATTCCAGCCCTCTAGCCTCAGTAGTTTTTAAGACCTGAGGGCGGACGGACAGACAAAGCCGGCACAAGCGGTAAAAGGAATAAAGGGGTTGTGTGGATCTCTGGACTCGGGAAAACTAACCAAGACGAAACGCAAGCTCAGAGTATGGAGACTTCCTCGTGGGAAAGAACTTATTAGCAAGGCCTACCCTAAATAGATAGGCCTTAGGTCACCGATTAAGTATAGAACGTTCCCAATGTTTTTTTTTCTTTATCTTTTTCTTCCGTGGCGCTAATGTCCAGGTACTTCTTAAGAACAATGCAAAATATTCAATGAATCATTTTACTGATACATCACTGGGTGAATTGCAGAAGTGTCTTCATTTTGAAAGCACAAGTACTTCTGTTTGAAAATAGAACTGAAAGTTATTTTCATTGGCGAAAAAAGAAACGAACTTGAGAACGCTGTCTTGCCCCTGACAGTTTCGTTAGAGGAAAAAAAAAAAAACTTTCACGCAGATCAGCTAAGGAGGTCTCTCACGAGAAAAGACAAAACAGAAAAAGGAAAAAAAAAAAAAAAGTGACAAACAGGAAAGGGCGAACACAAAACCTCATCTCCCATTATCTACTGCACCTGTTTCTTGACCCATTCAATATTACAATGCCCTTACTGCCCTATGATTGCGGTAATACCCTAACATGCACACTGTTGATGCCGGTGGTAAAACATCCACGTTGTACGTGTGGATTGGTAGTTAACTGAACACCTCTCTAATTTTGCCCTTAACACTGTAGATAACCATGATGTAATGACATTTTTCGATAGTAAGCCGACACTCACTGGTTATAATTTACTGCTCAAGAGCACACTAGGTTCCAATACCAGAGAGAGAGAGAGAGAGAGAGAGAGAGAGAGAGAGAGAGAGAGAGAGAGAGAGAGAATATATCGGAGGACTTTTGAATCTGACTCCACCAAGACCGATGGCAAGACTCCAAAATAAGCAGGACTGGATGGATGGTCGAAGCTATTCCCGAAAATGCAATATCTATTGGCCCTCCATTGCCACTTTCGCCTGAAGCCTTACCTTGCACCGAGTTTTCCACATCGGATACACGGGCTCGAACCTTCCAGTGACCGGATTCTGTTCCATGGAGCCGATGAAGTTGGCACGGGCTTCCACCTGGCACGGCCGCTCCAGAGTTCCCCAACTGTAGGCTAACTCGGCGCATCTCCGCTTCCAGAACTGTGGGGGAAAGAAACCAAGAAGATTTAACTTATGCATACGTACATGAGCCAGTCCACATCGGTGATCATATATATATATTTTGATTGCTGCTACGTTCCTGAATTTCTCAGTATCACATGCTCTAAATTCATGGGAAGCTGTTAGATTATATGCAGAAAAAATTCAAAAGTACACGCACGAATATAGATATATATATATATATATATATATATATATATATATATATATATATATATGTCTGGTAAAAATGTCCTGTTACAACAGAATTCCATCTAAGAAAAGGAGCCCATAAAAACGGCAAAATATAGAAAGTAAGTAGTATGTTTTCTGTAACTTCTCTCATTCATTACCTAACTGAAGAGAGAGAGACAGCAGTCCTCTGAAATATAGAACTTATTTTCTATATTTTGGCGTTTTTATGGGCTCCTTTTATTAATATATATATATGTATATATATATATATATTATATATATTATATATATATATTCTATTATATATTAAATTAATTATATGTACATAACCTACTTCCAATACCAAGTTTATTCTTCAGCTACTTAACCAAGGATGAAACCACTGTGACCTCTTAAACCAGCACAAGATGCCCATCTGCAGGGCACTACCCATTCTACACACATGCCTACTCCACCTCATCCAGTGCCCAATGGCATAACTCTTAGATGTGAAGTTCCTTTTATTCGAATACCTTTATATTCTGTGATTTCAATAATCTCATTACGCTGAAGTTTGCTTTATCTCTCAATAAGTGCTGTATAATCAAGTTACAAATTAGCATATTTCTCTTCGCAAGTGAGGAGACCAAACAGAATTCGAAGTTTCAAGGAAAATTAAAAGCTTAAAAAAAAATTGCATGAGAATAGACAGATAAAGCGAGTCACTGGTTTGTATGTGCTGTTACCTTGTACCTGCTACATAGATCTATGAAATTGAATGTTATATATATATATATATATATATATATATATATATATATATAGACAAGTAAAAAATGCGCCGAAGTTTCTTCGGTGCAGTGGAGTTGTCTGTGCAGCGTATAATGCTGTATGAAACTCTCAGCCTGTCGCGGTGGCCTGTGTTGTTGCGGTGTTAGACGGACGATTATGGCCTAAATTTAACCTTAAATGGAATAAAAACTACTGAGGTTAGAAAATTGCAATTTGGTATGTTTGATGATTGGAGTGTGGGTGATCATCATACCAATTTGCAGCTCTCTAGCCTCAGTAGTTTTTAAGACCTGAGGGCGGACTGAAAAGTGTGGAAGACAAATAGCCATCTCGATAGTTTTCTTTCACAGAAAACTAAAAATTAGGAAACGAACAGAAATTGTTATCTTTGAAGTATAAAATCCACAATGCATCTGTTGACCCAAAATATTAGAATTCTTCCAAACAAAAGGTCCACTTTCCAAAAAGGAAACATTCCTACCTCTTCCAAAAGCAAAATACTTGTTGCCAGTCACCAGGCCGCCCTATGGTCAAATTTTCTGTAAATATTCCACAAAAGCCTAAGCTCGAACAGTTTCCCGAAAGCTTTCTGTACAGCCTTATCTTTAAATATATGTACACTTACATAACTGTGGATTCGAATCTGGAGGTTAGATGTATTGGCAGTTAATCTCTCATTAAAATGCTGAAATTTAATTGCCATTTATAAGGGCTCTTTTATACTGGCAATAAAGCGTTCCATTGAGTGCTCCCAAGGGAGTGTACTGTTAACAAACAAAGCAGGCTTGATTAGTGTGGAATGCAAACCACTGAAAGTCTAAAGAATTGAGAAGATAGATCTAAGGTTTTGAGGCGACAGGGTATTAGGTAGAAAGAATGGAGATGAGTTTGGTGTGAAGTGTATCATTTAGAGATTACAGAAAGGGGAAAGGAGGAGAAGGCCTCTCAAGTGCTGGTTAGAAGGATTAGGAGAGTTACTATAAAGGATGGGCAGTAATGTTCAGTTATGTATAAGTTGGATCATTTACACTCCAACGGGTAAAGTTTAAGTGTTAGGATGCTTTCTTGACTGGAACCACCTCCTGTTAGAGGAAACAGTTTATAAATGTATATATAATATAGTATGTATATATATATACATATATCTGAATTTCTGTCACAACATCGTGATTCATATCCACTCATTCAGCTACAAATATCCTTTAATACCAATTCGCTCTACCTCGGAATTAATATAGCCTCATATATGTTAACC
>NC_061097.1:19202024-19229524 GCF_015104395.2 Macrobrachium nipponense | reverse complement strand
TAAGGACCTTCCTTTCCTCCAACACCTCATACAATCCCTCTAATTGCCACATTCTAGGTTTTCCTATTGTTATCCTTCCTTCCTTTTTACCTCTCCTGTTTATTTCTACAAATATCGCCCTATCAATTCTACTACAACTTTTGAGACTACTCCTCTTCCATGAACGATACCACCTAGGCCTCATCAAACACCAGATTCCCTTCCACAACTCTTGCACGCATTCTGCTGCATTTCTTGCCCCATCTGTTCTGCTTCTTTCCTCAACTGCTACTATCTATACATAAGAATAAAATGTGCCGAAGAAATCGACTTTTCTGTACAGCGTATAATGCTGTATGAAACTCTCAGCCGAGGCAAAGTGGTGGCCTTAGTTGTTGGCAGCTACAGAGGTGCCAGACGCACGACCATTGCTAACTATAACCTTCAATAAAATTCAAAACTACTGAGGGAAGAGGGATGCAATTTGGTATGTTTAATGACTGGAGACCGGATGATCAACGTAGCAATTTGCTGCACTCTAGCCTCAGTAGTTTTTAAGATCTGAGGGCAGACAGAAAAACTGCGGACGGACAGACAAACAGCCATCTCAACAGCTTGTTTTTACGGAAAACTGAAAAGGTATAGGCCGTTGAAGTAAATTTTTTAAAAAAATATTTAGTAATTAAAGTGTGAAAGCGAGAAATATAAATAAGAAGCTGATTTGGTAAAATGTTTGTATTAATGAAAGTCTGGCTACATGATGGATGACAGGGAGGAGAAAAAGGAACAAATGATTCTGACGATTTCTTGTTTTTTTGGTGAAAATGAAAGCAGGCTGATAAACGGATGCAAAATGATAGGTTAGTGAAAAAGGGGAATAATTCCAACTTTAGAGAGGATAAGTTTGAAAAATTCTGATACAAGGTTGTAGAGAAAGGAAAATAATTCTAACACAATAAGGTGGTGAAATGGGGTCTCAAGCTTCTGAAGATTGACGAAAAGTGGGGCAAATTTTTTATGATTATTTGGCGAAAAGGGTGCATGAGTCTAATGACTGACTGATGACTAGAACATAAATCTGATGATAGGTTGGTGACAGGGAGCATAAATCTGCTAAGTGACTGTTTGCTGAAAAGGAAGCAGAAGTCCAACACCTGTTGGTAAGAAGAGAGCATAATTGTGATGACAGGTTGGTGAAAAAGAAGGATGAATATGAAAAAGGGCTGGCGAAAGAAGGGCAAAATTATTCACAATAGGTTGATGAAAAGAAAGTATACGACAGTCTGAGGTAGAGGCTGTATAATTAAACTGCATAATTAAATTGACGATAGTCTTAGGTAGAGACTGTATAATTAAACTGTCGACAGTCTGAGATAAGGCTGCATAATTAAATTGACAAGTTGGTGGATACGGACAGTATGACAACAGGTTAATGTAAAAAGCAGCATTATTTTACATGTCGGTTGGAGATAATGAAGCATAATTTTCATGACAGGCTGGTGAAAGGAGGCATACTTCTCCTGAGAGGTTGGTGAAAATGGACCATATCTCTGACACCAATGTGGGTAAATGCGAGTCACAATTGTTAAGAGAAAAAGTTCTGTAAATTTAACAACAGGCTCTGACCACTTCGATGACAGTTACGGTGTAAATGAAGCATAATTCTGACATTACGATGGAGGAAACTGACCACTTCGATAATAGTTGTGTAATTGAAGCATAATTCTGACATTAGGATGGTGAAAACTGACCACTTGGATGATAGTTATGGCGTAAATGAAGAATAATTAAGACAATAGGATGGTGAATACTGACCACTTAGATGATATTTTTGGTATAAATGAAACTTTATTCTGACAAGAGGCAAGTGTAAAGGGCGTCTAATTCTGATGACATGCAGTGAAAAGGGGACCATAATTTTGACAATAGGCCACTGAAAACGGAGCAGGAATCAGACAGGTTGGTGAAAAGATTGCACAGACCTAAAAATAGGAGGTTGGAAAGGTTGGGTAATGCTTAGATAGTTGGTGAATAAGTAAAAAAATTTGCAACATAAGCTGGTGAAAAGGTTTCATAATTCCAAAGACAGGCTGAGGTAGAAGGAGCAAAATTTGACCTAAGGTCGGTAAAAAGGTGAAATATTCTGGATTTTCAGAAGTGAACTAAAGAAAATATATCACTGGTTAAAAAGTTTGGTAAAAAGGTGAAATATTCTGGAGTTTCAGGAGAGATATAACTGGTTAAAAAGTTTGGTAAATAGGTGTAAAATTTTGGATTTTCGGGAGGAGTGAGCTTAAGAAAAGAGATATCACTGGTTAAAAAGGTTGGTGAAAAGGTGTAAAATTCTGGAGTTTCAGGAGTGAACTAAAGAAAAGAGTTATCACTGGTTAAAAAGGTTGATGGAAAGGTGCAAAATTCTGGAGTTTCGGGAGTGGGCTAAAGACAACAGATATCACTGGTTAAAAAGATTGGTAAAAAGGTATAAAATTCTGGAGTTTCAGGAAGAGTGAGCTATAGACAAGAGATATCACTGGTTAAAAAGGTTCGTAAAAAAGTGTGCAATTCTGGAGTTTCGGGAGTGGGCTACAAACAAGAGATATAATGGTTAAAAAGATTGGTAAAAAGGTATAAAATTCTGGAGTTTCAGAAGGACTGAGCTATAGACAGATATCACTGGTTAGACGCTGTGGAAAGCACATTGGAACCAAGGGGTCTTGATGTAAAGGCTGAGGTAGAGTATGCACAACAAAGAGATAAATGGCGCAGACTGAGAACCAGTAAGGCTGCAGAGCAGACTATCAATGAGCCTCTGACAGAGTACACGAAGCTGGTGACGCTGTGGGAAGTTTCTGAACTGCGGGTTCCTTCAACGTCAGTTGTTATCACGAATGGATAAATATTATGGTTCTTTGGGGATCGTCAGATCTCGGAGACAGAGTTCGTTCCCAAGCCAACCATAGCGCACACAAGTACCTGTACCTCTTCGTCTTTACTAAGACATTGTCAAGGAACACAATGAAATACAGTTGGAAAGAAAGTTATCAGGTAAACAAAAAGATCAAGAATACGATCTTTTTTGTTTGGCCGATAACTTTCTTTCGAACTGTATTTCATTCGTTCCTTGACAATGTCTTAGTAAAGACGAAAGCGCTTGGATTTCTGCCTATCATTTTCCTGTGGTATTCGCTTATACATATTATATATATATATATATATATATATATATATATATATATATATATATATATACATATACATATATATATATATATATATATATATATATATATATATATACTATATATATATATAATATATATCATATATAAATAAATTAAAAAAATATAGAAATATAATATATATATATAATAATATATTATTATATATTATATATATATATATATATAATATAACATATTATATATACTGTACTTATAAATGTTACAAATTGTTTTGTACAGAGATTGTCTTTCTTAAGAACAAAGTTGTAAAAGGCAGGTGGAACTGTTACAAACATTGTATCTGTGAAGGTCGACTGCCGGAATCGGCTAGCAACAGGACACACACATCTTGGGTAGGCTTTGGTAATGAGAGAGAGAGAGAGAGAGAGAGAGAGAGAGAGAGAGATATTTATCTCTTAAGATGTCATTAATATAATGGAATGGAAAGACTAAAGATTAATTAATTTTAGTGACTGAGAGAGAGAGAGAGAGAGAGAGAGAGAGAGAGAGAGAGAGAGAGAGAGAGAGAGAGAATGGATACGGTTGTGCAGAGAATAAAATCAAAGAAAGAATTTGGTATGAGTCGCCGATTCTGAAGTATTTGGTTGTTCGATTTAAAAGAATGATTTCGTTTCTAACATTCTTTACTCATATATATCATATATATATATATATATATATATATATATATATATCTATATATATATATAGTAGATTATATATATATATATATGTGTATTTATTAGGATTATATAATAATATATTAATTTATTTTATATAATATTATAATACATATATTTTTATTTAATATTTCGTATATATTATAATAATATATATATTATATATATATATATACATATATTATATATATAGATATATATATATATAACTTTCTCAAAGTGATATATTCACATATTTTAAACATATCTCATTTGCTCGCTCCCTCTCTCTCCCTCTCGTAGGCTTCGTGGTACAATCAAGAACACGTTCACCTCTATTGAGAGAGAAGAAGAGTTCAAATCCCACAGGAAGACGGAGCGATCTGGGTGCATTTTGTTCAATACACTGCACATCCCAGATTTTGGGCAGCGCATAATTTACCTGGTCGCCATTCAACTGTAGTGCGCAGCAGCCTCGGATGAAGGAAATACAAGGTACCCTTTCCCTCTTCATTTCTGGCCTAGCCGAGCAAGCGGTAGGTAGCTTGGCTCACAACAGAGTAGAACGACGTTCGATCCCAAGACGCTATAAAATCTTTCCCTTGAAATCCAGCGAGCATCTATCTATCTGCTGGCCTCAACAGTGAATCACGCACCTGGATGGTAGTCAACTGTCACGTTGGGGACAGATAAAGAAAGACGAAGAAATAAATAATAATAATAATATAGACGTGAAACTAAGTTATCATCTCACCTTCAATGTGATCATGATATGAAAACCTCTTCGAGAAAATCGTCTGAGGTTTTCCCGCCCTTTTCTTTGCAACGCCTCATAAGCAAGTAGTAACCAAGTGTTCCCAAATCTATTCTTCTTCTATTCGCTTCATTCAGCTTCACTTCTACTCTTATACATTCATTCTGCGTATAACATCATTTTTATACAATCACATTTGTGTGCTGCCTTGTGTCCTAATTAGAAAATTCGCTTTCTTCTGAGAGCCCCTTCCTACTTTACAACCATTATAAAATCGTTTCTTGCTTCAAATTATAATACAATTGACCCACTTTATAATCATATCAAAATACCTCCTAAATGACTGACGACCGTCTCTTTATTTATCGTCGTTTCCTTTCAAAGATTTCCTTCAATGTTTTTATTCATCATGAAGGAAATACTTCCGATTATATTTTCACAAAGACTCCCTCACAATTTTCTTCTGCTTCACAATAACTGTATGTGAAAACTGCACCCTATTTCATAACCATTTTGTAATTGCATCCTGCTTTATAAATATTTTGAAAACTCCTCATAATTAAAAAGTCCCATTTTAAACCTTTACAATTTATAATTTTGAAAATAATTCATACTTCACAATTACCGTCTCTTAAAGGTCAATCCTCTTTTACAATTATTACGTTCATAAAATTCCTCGTTGGACGAGTAGGTTGCGTGCTCGACTATCGATCTCAGGGTCCGAGTTCGATCCCACCCCCCTCCCCCCCTTCCCCGCTCTGCCAACGCAGAATCAAAGGAATTTATTTCGGGTGAGTATGCCACAATAAGCTGTAGGTCCTGTTGCTAAGTGGTTCGTAGCCACGAAAAAATATCTAATCCTACGGGCCAACCCTAGAGAGCTGTTAATCAGCTCAGTGGTCTGTTTTCAACTAAGATATACTTAACTTCCTATTTCATAATTGTTTTGTATTCGACAATTTACAGTTACTGTGCATACGATCTTGTAATCATTGCACATTTGCCTCCTACTTGAGAACTTTTTCTAACTTGCCAACTTCTTTATAACAAATATTAAATCGTACAGTACTTTATGAAGAATATAAAACTGCCGTATATTTTACAAATACTACGAACCTGCCCACATTTATTAATTACTTCGAAGATTATTCCCTACTTTATAAACATTATCAGATCACTACTCTTTTATAATGGACACAAAATCGCCTTTCAATCAATTAATGCTATAAAATCGCCGCTTCTTTAGGATTATAATAATAATAATAGTCACTTCTTTCTTTACGGTAATTACAGTCTCCCTAACACTGCGCTTATCAAAGAACCGGTACCCATCATTAACAAACATGAGATCTCGCCCTGTTATCATTTCAAGATCACCACTCTCTCGAAAACTTGTAAAGACCTCCATAGACTATACATTTATTGTATTACCAAATCTTACTTTATAATCCGATATTATCTGATGGTTATTCTAAATCTTTATAACTTCGAGACTCTAGTAGTGTAGTCATACTGATAATCGATCACACCATCCCGACGTCGTAAATACGTTTATAAACCCTCTTATCACATCATATCATTACCCTAATATTGCATCTCTCTCTCTCTCTCTCTCTCTCTCTCTCTCTCTCTCTCTCTCTCTCTACACGTGCAATTATTCATTAGCTGCGGTCCATTCTCCAACAACCCTTAAATCGCCAATTTCTCCGTTCGCGGGCCACCTGCTGCCGCCAGAAGGAAGTGGTCGTAGGGTGAAGAAAAACAACCATAAAATTCATAAGGCAGCCGTAAACTTCATATGGGTTACTGCAGAGTGATTTACCTGGAGAAGTAACGACTCGAAAAAGAAAGTAGACGTTAATCAATCCCTTATCGCCCTTTTGGCTTCCATAGAGGCGAATTCAGTCACAGAAAGGGACTGCATGCGTCAGGAGGTGATTGATGGATGTGTGAGCGGTAAGAGGTCGCAAGATTAACCTCGGGAAATTCCAGGTGATTAGTGGGAACTGCAAGTGACAGAAGTAGAACACACGTTAATGAAAGAACCTGCAACTCACTGAAAGTGGAAATGACTGCAGGTTAATGAAAGAACCTGCAACTCAATGAAAGTGGAAATGACTGCAGGTTACTGAAAGAACCTGCAACTCAATGAAAGTGGAAATGACTGCAGGTTAATGAAAGAACCTGCAACTCAATGAAAGTGGAAATGACTGCAGGTTACTGAAAGAACCTGCAACTCAATGAAAGTGGATATGACTGCAGGCTAATGAAAGAACCTGCAACTCAATGAAAGTGGAAATGACTGCAGGTTACTGAAAGAACCTGCAACGCACTGAAAGTGGAAATAACTGCAGGCTAATGAAAGAACCTGCAACTTAATGAAAGTGGAAATGCCTGTAATTTACTAAAAGTTGAAATGCCTACAATTTACTGAATGTGGAAAAGCCTGCAACTCTTCTGTAGAGGGGAATTTCTGCTTAACAAGTTCTTAAGTAGGACATAGTTCTTAAAAATGACATTTACATTAAATGGTCTCAACAGGCCAGGGATGGCCATAAACTGGTTACAGTATGGTTACAGTATGGCCATAAACTGTAATAAGTTTATGGCCATCCCTGGGCTGAGAAAAGTGGCTGCATATATGAGATCCCTTGCAATCAGTGACATAAAATGTGCGTGGGACAAAGTGGAAAGGATCTCGAAACAAGATTAGAGCAACATAAATATAACGTCAGAACGGGGAATAATGCAAGCAGTTTGTCTCAACATATGAATGAGTGCAACCACACCATGAACTGGAAAGAAGCGAAATAGATCATGTTTTGTAAAGACATCACAAAACGAAACATTGTTGAGTCATGCATAATAAAGAAAAATCGTGAGATTTGATCAACAGCAGCCCCGGTATGGACAAACTGGACGAACTTGTAAACAACATTTTTAGACAGTTTTTAAATAGTAGTACGATAGTTTTGATGTTTGTGTATTACTGCCACAGAGGTGTCTTTGTAACTAATAATGAAATTTTGTATCACTTGACCCTGAGGAGGTGTGAAAAATACACGAAAGCGCTTAAAGGTTGACTCCTTCCAGTCCTTCCTCCAGCTCTATTATAACATGAAATATCGCATGTTTTAGCAATAGATCGTCAAAATATATATATATATATATATATATATATATATATATATATATATATATATATATAAAGAGAGAGAGAGACAGAGAGAGCGAGAGAGAGAATATATATATGTATACTATGAAATGGGCATCCAAAATCTTTTGAGAACTTACTTTTCAACAACGGTAAAAACACGAGTTCTGAATTCATGCATGGTGCATACTGATACTCTTAGCAATGCGAACCACGCGTATCATATCATAGTTATCTCATAAAGTCTCATTTCCGTGCAATCTGAAACGCATTTCATTACTCGGTTCAACGAATACCTCTGGAGAGATGCCTGATCCCAGGTGAATAAGACTTAAAAGGCGATGAGTAATACGTGTGCAAAGTGGTGTAACTAACGAGGGTGTGGTTTGGGAGGGCTGCCGTGTTGTTTTTTTGCTTTAGCTTAAAAAAAAAAAAAAAAAAAAAAAAAAAGACCGAGGTGTTAAGTCCTAAAATGTTCGCCTAATTTCCAACACTTTAGTACTTCTTAGCGCGTGAATGGGCGGCACTTTCAGAGTCCGGCCAGGTCGCAAATTCTTGAAATGGATGCTCGTATTGCACCCGCCCCACTTTTTTTATGCCATGCCCCTAAGTTAGGTCAGGTTGAGTTAGAATAGGAGAGGACCTACAACTTCCTGTGGGTAATGGTTACCTATTGAAATCATCTTTAAGATCATTCTATGGTTAGTTTTTGAGATATGGCGTCCCGCTTTTTTCAGGGAAACGTCATGCACGGTGCCACCGCCATCTTGAATTGCCCGTACTCGGTTAGTACATCTGGCGCGCACGCACGGGAACCTGAATCACGATCATGGCGATTGAAAACAGCAAAAAATCTGAACGCAGCGCTCTGCACTTCCCAAAATTATAAGAAAATAAAGAATGAGTCGATGATGATTACAAAATGCATAAAAAATCGCTGTCATATAGTACAAAAGGTTAAACACCTAAGTTTTTACTTATTATAATACCAGTTTTAAAAAATAAACTGAAGATCCATTCATACAAGGGACTGACAAGCTGGTAATAAGATTCCGTCCTAGATGTATGAACCGACGGAGTATGTGAGTTATATTTTTATTTATTTGCTTATATATAAACATAAATGAACTCAATCTCTCTTTAGCATTCACAGTATGGATGTGAAAGTGGATGCAATGTTGTTGTTCTCTAAAGTCATCTTCTCTTGGGGAGGGTGCGGATGGATTACTGGAGGATGAATAAACAAACCTTCATGTTGGTTCAGCTGCACACAACACAGGACGCGTAAACAGAGACGGTTTGTTGCGCAATGAAGAGAGAATGTTATTTAATAACTGGGAATGTGTTCTCTAACTCTAAAGGATATAGGATCCCTCTCACTCCTGTCAACAAAGAACAAGTAAAGAATACGTTGAAGTTTCTTCGGCGCAATCGAGTTTTCTGTACAGCGTATAATGCTGTAGGAGTTGAGTTGAATATAAAATTTAGGCCAAAGGCCAAGCACTGGGACCTATGAGGTCATTCAGCGTGAAATGGAAATTGACAGTAAAAGGTTTGAAAGGTGTAACAAAAGGAAAACCTCACAGTTGCACTATGAATCAATTGTTAGGAGAGAGTGGAGTCAGATGAAGAGAGAAAATGAAAGGAGGTACAGTAAAAAGGAACGAAAGTGGTTGCAGCTAGGGGCCGAAGGCAGGCTGCAAAAAACTTAAGTAATGACTACAGTGCACTGCATGAGGTCCATTGACGGCACTAGCCCCCTACGGAGGTATAATGCTGTATGAAAGTTTCATGCTGCCCATGAAACTTTCAACCATGGTCCGCGGTGTCAGGCACTCTCTTATGGGTAACTTTAACATTAAATAAAATAAAAACTAATTAGGCTAGAGGCCTGAAATTTGGTATATTTGATGATTGGAGGGTGGATGATCAACATACCAATTAGCAGCCCTCTAGCCCCAGCAGCTTTTAAGATCTGAGAGCGGACAGACAAAGCCATCTCATTAGTTTTCTTTTAAAGAAAACAAAAAATTGCACAAACACCAAGAAAGACGGGAGTTCCCAATAACAGAAATATGATATATATATATATATATATATATATATATATATATATATATATAAGAGAAGCTGAGTAATATTCGTTTATACGTCCACAAAAATAATAAAAACAGTAATACTGAAATTAAGATGAGAAAGAATAAGCGGCCCCCCTCAAAACTGCAACCAAGTGATCTCATATCCAGTATGGATATATAATATATATATTATATATATATATATATATATATATATTATATATATATTATATAATATATATGTATATAATATATATTATATATATATTATAACAGGACCTCATTGAAACTGGATCGTATAAAGCGAAGATATTTATTCAAAAAAAGTGACAAGCGCTCAATTGTGAAGGTGATAAAGTTAATATACATATATATATATATATGTACTTGGGTTGTTCGTATAATAAGGTTCTCAAGGAGCTGCAGTCGCAAGGAACGAAGTTACACGGGATTCGGCGACACTGGCATGTAGTTCCCCCTCTCCCAGTCCCCTTCCCCTCAGCCCCAGCGGCGAGCTGTCTGCTATGCTTAGCCTTGGTAACCGATAGAGATGGAGTTCCCCAAGATGGAAAAACATATGTTATTCCATCTTGGAGTTCCCACTTGCTTCTCCTGCCAGGTGCGAATTACGCTCTGTGATTCGTTTTTTGTGTGCAAAAAACACTGCACTGGTGGAGATTCATTCCCAACTGTGTGAAGTCTGCAAAGAAAAGTGTGTGAGTGTAGAACACGTGCGCCAATGGTGCAGAGAATTCAAAGACAGATGTACAGACGTCCATAACGCATTTCAGAACCGGAGAGGAGTTGAAAGAAGAGGTTTTGAGCTACCTTCACGGAGCGGCGGGATAGTTCTACTATTTAGTCATAAAGAAGATGGTACACCGCATGCAAAAATACATTGATCTCAACAGCGATTATGTCGAAAAATAGGAAAAGTCTAAGTTTTCCAAATATGTATTATTCAATGCTGATAATCATGTTTTTCATTGTGAAAAATCCTTGGGAACCTTCTTTTACGGACAACCCTCGTATATATATATATACATACATATTTTACATGTTTCACTACATAGATATAGAGGGAAGAGATTCAACAGACAAGTGACGATCACGTGCACATAAGGCGCCATTGTTATGCAATGATTCTAAAAAGTGGCAACAGCAGCAACTGCAGAGGCCAGCAGCAACAAAAAAGCCACTGCTGGCACCCAGTGCTAGGCCATCAACTGTGTTCCATACAGAAACAGGATCATACAAGAACAAGAGATCATATTTCACAGGCCAGTGGTAATTCTTCTTTCATGAAAAACTTTTTAACTTGATAAGTAAACTTGTGTTAGATCACAGTCAACTTGAAGTCAACTACACGCCTCCGTTTTGAGCTGATAAACTAATGAGGGTTGTAATAAGCTTTTTATTCAAGCCTGTTTGACCATTTCTAGTGGCCTAATAAATTAGCATGTAGGGTTACTGTCATTCCATATATCCATGGTTAAGTCTGACAATTTTCCTTACTACAAGTACTACAATGTAGTACATAGCATCATGAGGCCTAACTCTTGGCCTGCTGCAGTTGTAAGTGTTAATGAAGTATTATAATGCTATTATAATACTTCAGAGGACTCATCTGAATTTGATTTGTCAGAACACTCAACAGTAGTTCAGTATTCTCTAATTTTACTATTATCATGTTTACCCTATACTTCAAATTTATACTACATTATAGCTTTAAAAGTAAACTTTACCAACTAGCTAGCCTACAAGTAAACATGACCAACTAGTCAGTCTACTAGGGTTGATCATCAAATAACCTAGTGTAGCCTACCATAGCCTAACCTTATCTTAGCAAAGGTAGCCTAATTTGGCATAACCTTCAGGAATGCTGATTTTTCTATCAGTTATTCTTACATGCTAACATAACTTGGACTGTACAATGTAAATATGTTGAATTACAGGTCAGTATGATTGTGACATGTAACATAGTTTTATATATGGTTACTAGATGTCTGCAGACTGCAGCACATAGTAATTATTAGTAAATGAATATTTTGCCATGTTATTTCTCTAACAATATTCATGTGCCTTTCTAAATAGATTCCTTTATTAACTTGTGTTTCATTTTACTATTAATAAATCTTTTAATGGAGCCCCTCTATTCATAATAGAAGCCTTTTCAGAATTACTTCATTTTTATTTTTCTTTGTTGGAACAATTACTTTTATGCCCAGCATTGTTTAAGACTGACGAATTTGTAAGAATTACGATTCTATATGAAAAGGTAAAGTATGGAATATCCAGATTTTTTCTAGATTTCAAGTATATTTTTCTTGATAACGAGAAATGTAATTATTTCTTGAGCAAAAACTAAACAATACGGTGCATAAAAGTATTTGTTCCAACAAATAAAAATAATTCTGAAATGGCTGCTATTATGAATAGAGGGGCTCCATTAAAAGATTTATTGAGAGATAAAACAAATTACGGAATCTAATAGAAAGGCACATGAATATTGTGAGAGAAATAACATGGCAAAATATTCATTTACCAATAATTACTATGTGCTGCAGTCCGCACACACATACACACACACACACACACACACACAGACACAGACACACAGACAGCACAGACACACCACACACACACACACACACACACATATATATATATATATATATATATATATATATATATATATTTCATTTTTATAACATCTGGATTACACTCATGCAGCTTTCAAAATAGATATTAATTAGTGTCACAATTGGAGACTGAGTATTGTCTGTATGATACCATTAATATCATTAATTATCACTAGTTGTTGGGCAAAGCTATTTAATATTTCAAGATATACATGCCTACTGAAAAAATCAAAATCAGTTGTTGTTTTGCAAGATGACACCAAATTTGTCAATGTAACTCATGGAAAATAAAATTTTTCATATTCTTACCATCAAATACCAGGAAAAATAAATGCTGTTTGTTTTAGTATAACTAATATTAAGATTTTATCTTTTAATCCATGTAAAACACTTAAGCGGATGAACAATGAAAATATATCTATAAAATAATTGTATTTATCGGGAAATCTCTGGATTATTTTCTAATTGTCCTGAAATCCCGAGATCCAAAATGGGGTTCAAACTGAAAACCATGAAAGTGACTTTCCCTGAGATGAGCTTGTTCACTTCTCATCTCAACCAATAGTACGTACTAGTGAATATTGGATGTTAGGTATATACTCATACTAGCAGCCATATGTATACAGAAAATATGTATGAAAATTCGTAAAAGTGGGGGAGGGGGTAGGATGAAATCCCATTATAAACCATCTTAGGGGTCCCACCATAACCCTGCCAAGGTTCATGCCCATCGGACCAGCCGTTTGGCCGTGATTGAATGACAAGACGGACGGACAGACATTACGCCCATTATTATGTCTATGGATGAGGCTTATATGGGATGACAGCCTTGCAAATGACAATTATCTTACCGTACTGTTGTCAAATTTCATTGTGTGTCAGTATGGCCCATAAATAAAGACCGATAATAATCAGTTCTGCTTCCAGAGAGTAAAACAGTGTTGTGAATTTACGCCGACAAATTGGTCAACTATATTGCTCAAGTGTATACAAACTACAGCAGACAGAATTAACATTTTTATTTCTACATATAGTACACATTGGCCTTGATAAATGCTGCAAAGATGATTTACCAATCTTTAAAGACTGCTTAGAAAATAACCATAATGTAGTTGCCATATCTACAAAACATTATGGATTTACCAATCTTAAAGATTGCTTAGAAGAAAATAACCATAATGTAGTTGTCATATCTACAAAACATATGGCATAACTGTAAAAGAAATATACCAGCAAAATTAAATATTTTTATTCCTGCATAAAGTACATATGGTATATAGTACATGATGCATTAATCATTTGACAGTCTTGATGGACATCCGAGAAAACACGTTTTGAAGAGTACAGGGTTTCCCAATTGCTTGTATACCCATGGCACCAGGCAGTGCATGTCACAAACTGGTTTGGCTACTATACGCTGTCTAATCTCTCCTTTCCATGTCTATATTGCTATTGCAAATACATACTAGACATATGTATTTGCAATAGCAACAATGTAGTCTCAAATATTTGGTTTCCACACACTTTTTAGATAAGTTTATTACTACAAAGCTTCGATTCTAAGTGAAGAACAAAATGAAGAGAGAGAGACTCGAACCCCCATATGAATTTGGGTTCAAATCTCACCACTGGCTTTGTAGTGACAAAATGTGAGAAGAAATGAAAAGGTTAAGAAATTATTTTGGGGGTTTTATAAACAAACATTTATCCGGATCTATTTATTTATTTATGTATGTATATATATATATATATATATATATATATATATATATATATACACACACACACACACACACACATATATATATATATATATATATATATATATATATATATATCTAATAAAAGGAGCCCATAAAAACACCAAAATGTAGAGAGAAAAGTACTATATTTCAGAGACTGCTGTCTCTCTCTTCAGGTATATGAATGAGAAAAGTTTACAGAAAAGGTGGTATTTATACCAAGAGATTCGTCCACAAGTAAGCCAATTTAGGTCACCCCCGCTGATAATCTTCCTTTAATCTTCTTAAGCGTTGGTTGAATGAACACTGCGTCGACGATGTCCGATGTCCAATTCCCTTTTGAGATGTTCATTACCTGCTTCTCTTTTATTAAGGCCGATTCCATCATTTGACTCTTGTACCGGCAGTTGCTGCTATAAATTACACGTGACATATTCCAGTTTATTCTATGGTTATGTCATTTATATGGTTGAAAATAGCTGAGTTCTGTTGTCCATACCTAACTGACCGTTTGTGTTGTATTAATCTCTGGGAAGTGATTTACCTGTAAATCCGATGTAAGATTGGTCACAGTCCTGGCATGGGATCTCATATACCCCAGAGTCTTTGGGCGATGTCTTTTGTTGGACGTTAATCAGGGATTTGGCTAAGGTATTTGGGTAGGTAAATGCAAAAGGTTGGATTTCCCAAGGGTGTGAGTTTACTCTCTTAATCGTCTCCAGGTGGGGAATTTTTATTTTATTGTTGGGTGTGTCTCTGGTCTTGTCTTTAGGGGGTCGGTAGAAAATTACGTTTGCTTTTTGAATTGCTTTCTCAATTATATGGTCAGGATACTTTAAAGATGAAAGTTGCTTGCGAATTAGTTCAAATTCTTTTTCCAGGAAATCTGGGGAACAAATTCGTAAGGCTCTTAAGAACAGGTTGCTAGCTAGACCTATCTTGATAGTATTGTCATGATAGCTAAAGTAGTGAATATATGAAAGTGAGAACGTTGGTTTTCTGTATATGGTAAATTTGTATTCTGTCGTGTCTCTGATTATTAAAACATCAAGAAAAGGAATTTTGTTGTCTGTTTCCCATTCAACTTTAAATTTGATGCTGGGCACTAATGCGTTTAATTTTGAGAGGAATTCATTAAAATTACCCCACTTATTATCCCAAAATGTTAGTATGTCATCCACGTATCTCATCCACAGCATGTTTTTGGGTTTTATTGCATTTATTACTGTAGTTTCAAAGTATTCCATGTACAGATTGGCTAAAATAGGACTTAAAGGACTACCCATACTACACCCGAATTTTTGCTTGTAGAATGATTCCCCGAATGAAAATACGTTATTAGATGCACATAATTCAACTAACTTTATTATTTTGTCAAGTGCCAAAGGGAAATGATCTGAATAGGGGGATAATTTTTCCCTTAAAAACTGAAGAACGTCCTGTACTGGTACTTTTGTGAATAGGGAGTCTACGTCAAGGCTTAAAAGTTTTATGTTGTGAAGTGGTATATGTGCTTCTCTGAATTTGTGACAAAAGTCTTCCGAATGTTTGATGTGACTGGGAGAAAAAGTGCCTAAAAAAGGAGAAAGGAGGCCAGCTAACCATTTAGAAATTTTGTAATTGAAAGCTCCGGCGCATGAAACGATGGGTCTGAATGGAAGATTGTGAGTTTTGGGAAGGCCATAAAAGTAGGGTAATTTAGGATTAATTACTTTAAATTTCTCTAATAGTTCAATACTCTTTTTGTCTTGGCCAATTAATCTTACTTTCCGAAAAAATTCTGTGGGAACGTTCTGGAGGGGATTTTTCGTCAGTTTTTCGTAAGTATTTGTGTCGCTAAGGAGCTGGTTGATTTTGTCGAGGTAGAAGTCTTTGTCCATTATTACAATTTTGCCGTCTTTGTCGGATCTACTTATTATAACATCTAACTTTTTTAGCGAGTGGATGGCTATCATGAATCTGCGGGGAACAGGATATTTCTTATGAAGGTCAGTTAAAGCATTTAGTAACACTCCTTTTAAACATATCTCTTCACGGCTGTAGTTTTTGTCAGATATGAATTTATCAAAAGCCACTATGAAGTCTAGGTTGTTTTTGCGGTCTGGCATTGAACAACAAGACAAAGTTTTAAACTTATCCAACACCCCCCTTACTGTAAATCAACATTTAGTTTTAAATTTAGGCTTATCCTTTGCCCTTATGCCAGACCGCAAAAACAACCTAGACTTCATAGTGGCTTTTGATAAATTCATATCTGACAAAAACTACAGCCGTGAAGAGATATGTTTAAAAGGAGTGTTACTAAATGCTTTAACTGACCTTCATAAGAAATATCCTGTTCCCCGCAGATTCATGATAGCCATCCACTCGCTAAAAAAGTTAGATGTTATAATAAGTAGATCCGACAAAGACGGCAAAATTGTAATAATGGACAAAGACTTCTACCTCGACAAAATCAACCAGCTCCTTAGCGACACAAATACTTACGAAAAACTGACGAAAAATCCCCTCCAGAACGTTCCCACAGAATTTTTTCGGAAAGTAAGATTAATTGGCCAAGACAAAAAGAGTATTGAACTATTAGAGAAATTTAAAGTAATTAATCCTAAATTACCCTACTTTTATGGCCTTCCCAAAACTCACAATCTTCCATTCAGACCCATCGTTTCATGCGCCGGAGCTTTCAATTACAAAATTTCTAAATGGTTAGCTGGCCTCCTTTCTCCTTTTTTAGGCACTTTTTCTCCCAGTCACATCAAACATTCGGAAGACTTTTGTCACAAATTCAGAGAAGCACATATACCACTTCACAACATAAAACTTTTAAGCCTTGACATAGACTCCCTATTCACAGGACGTTCTTCAGTTTTCAAGGGAAAAATTATCCCCCTATTCAGATCATTTCCCTTTGGCACTTGACAAAATAATAAAGTTAGTTGAATTATGTGCATCTAATAACGTATTTTCATTCGGGGAATCATTCTACAAGCAAAAATTCGGGTGTAGTATGGGTAGTCCTTTAAGTCCTATTTTAGCAATCTGTACATGGAAATACTTTGAAAACTACAGTAATAAATGCAATAAAAACCCAAAAACATGCTGTGGATGAGATACGTGGATGACATACTAACATTTTGGGATATAAGTGGGGTAATTTTAATGAATTCCTCTCAAAATTAAACGCATTAGTGCCCAGCATCAAATTTAAAGTTGAATGGGAAACAGACAACAAAATTCCTTTTCTTGATGTTTTACCAATAATCAGAGACACGACAGAATACAAATTTACCATATACAGAAAACCAACGTTCTAACTTTCATATATTCACTACTTAGCTATCATGTCAATACTATCAAGATAGGTCTAGCTAGCAACCTGTTCTTAAGAGCCTTACGAATTTGTTCCCCAGATTTCCTGGAAAAAGAATTTGAACTAATTCGCAAGCAACTTTCATCTTTAAAGTATCCTGACCATATAATTGAGAAAGCAATTCAAAAAGCAAACGTAATTTTCTACCGACCCCCTAAAGACAAGACAGAGACACACCCAACAATAAAATAAAAATTCCCACCTGGAGACGATTAAGAGAGTAACTCACACCCTTGGGAAATCCAACCCTTTTGCATTTACCTACCCAAATACCTTAGCCAAATCCCTGATTAACGTCCAACAAAAGACATCGCCCAAAGACTCTGGGGTATATGAGATCCCATGCCAGGACTGTGACCAATCTTACATCGGATTTACAGGTAAATCACTTCCCCAGAGATTAATACAACACAAACGGTCAGTTAGGTATGGATAACAGAACTCAGCTATTTTCAACCATATAAATGAACATAACCATAGAATAAACTGGAATATGTCACGTGTAATTTATAGCAGCAACTGCCGGTATAAGAGTCAAATGATGGAATCGGCCTTAATAAAAGAGAAGCAGGTAATGAACATCTCAAAAGGGAATTGGACATCGGACATCGTCGACGCAGTGTTCATTCAACCAACGCTTAAGAAGATTAAAGGAAGATTATCAGCGGGGGTGACCTAAATTGGCTTACTTGTGGACGAATCTCTTGGTATAAATACCACCTTTTCTGTAAACTTTTCTCATTCATATACCTGAAGAGAGAGACAGCAGTCTCTGAAATATAGTACTTTTCTCTCTACATTTTGGTGTTTTTATGGGCTCCTTTTATTAGATGGAATTCTGTTGTTACAGAACACTTTTACCAGTCATATATATATATATATATGTATGTATGTGTGTGTGCACTGGCTGGTACGGGCACGCAGAGAGAAAATAAAGTGATGGGAAGAATTAGAGGTTTAGTGAATGAAAAAAGAAAGTGTTTGAGCTACAGTTGTTTGACAGAACAGGCCATGTAAAGATAAATGACGCACTTGAGGATATCTACGGGAATCGACATTAAAGTGAGAGGAAACAGTCAAGGAAGAACGAAAAATCATGGTGTGAATCAGAGCAACTACTTTCGGAAGCAAAAACTTGAACTGGAGGGATTAAATATGGCGATAAAATGTTTACGCGCAAAGTGGATTTTAGAATCAATCAGAGCAAATGGACAGACGATGTCAGAATAGAATGCAGTCCTGTGTCAGTGGGGTGAGTATTTAATGAGCTACTGAACGCAGAAAATAGCAGATACCCAGAACTAAGACTGGGGCGAGGTTACTGCTAATTAACAGTACTTGTGGGGGTCACTGGTATAGATGTGCAAAGGGCCAATTCAAATGTCTGAAGAACGGAAAAGTAACAGCTGTTGAATGGATTACAAATGAGGTTCAGCGGTATGATGGTGAGTGTATTCATGAGTGGTTGACCTGGTGTGTAAGGTATGGATGAATAAGGAAAAAGTTCTAAAAGTGCCTGATGGGGGTTTTATTTGAAAAAATTCGACACATTAGAGAAGGACTGAAAGGGGAAGAAAATTGTTGGTTTAAATAAGGCGGAGGGCGTGGTTCAAAGTTTTTTGTTATGAAACAGTTGTGCGAGAAGTTAAAAAAAAATAAGATAAATGTGGGGTACAAGAACAAAATAGTTGATGACTGAAAGATAAAGATGTGATATGAATTGCTGAAAATGTGCGGTGTCGAAGGCACAATCATCCGTTTTTATGATGAGAGTGGAGCTTGCATTAGAGCATGTAGGTGTGAAGGTGACTGGCCTGGTGTAAAAGGGAGTAAAAGGGAGTCTTAAATGTTTATGGACGGAGTAGTATGAGAAATGAGAACAGGTAAAAAATGCTTAAACCTTTGGTAGGAAACATTTCTAACACGAATGTCAAAAACGTCGACTTTCTAAACAAACTGAATAGTCTTAATTTGAAATTTGATTATATTATGCTTAGTTTTGATGTTAGTCTCTTTATTTACAAAAGTTCCTGTAGACGAATTACTTGAATTTTTGGAGAATGAATCAGAAAGGTATGATATTCCTTTAACTGGAGTAAACATCATTAGTCCTATACGGTTATGTATCAAAGATAGTAAATTTTGTTTTAATGGTGAATTTTTTATACAAAAGTTTGGCATGGGTATGGGTAATCCCTTACCTCCTGTCCTTTGCAATATTTACATGGAATTTTGTGAGATTTTGCCCAAAAAAGTTGTATGGGTTAGCTATGTGGATGACATTTTCTGTATTTGGCCATTTCACAAAAATCTCCAACAATTTCTGATTTAGCTCAATAATTTAAACCCTTTTATAGAATTTACTGTAGAAGAAGAAAAAAATTGTAATTCGAATTTTCTTGAAGTAACAGTCCATAGAAATTATAAAAATCTCAGCTTTTCAGTCTTTCAAAATTCAACCAAGATTACCTCTTTTGTTCATTATTATTCCAATCACCATCAAAATGTAAAATTCTCTGTTTTTTCTGGGATGTTCTTAAGGACTCTGCGTGTCTGTCTGTAGCCCGCTGTTTATTGACGCCGAGATCAAAACTATTTACGATATTGCCTGGAAACTAAATACCCATGGATTTTTGTATATATGCCATGGAAAAGAGCTGGGAAAACATTTTATTTAACTAATGACAAACTTGAATTTAGTAGGCATAACATTCTCTAATTACCATATGATAAAAGAATTTTAGAAATTCCTAGAATTTTAAAGCTTTTCAACATAAATGTTATTTTCATTAGTATTAATGTAAGGAGTTTAGTAATGAAAAATTCTCCTAAAAATGTTTCTGGCTGCATATATGAAATTCCTTGCAAAAGGTGTGATAAAATATATTACTGACAAACCGAAAAATCTCTTTCACAACGAATCAAACAGCACCAAAATTCTGTGAGAACTGGACAAATAACGAATGCTTTGTTCGTACACATGAGAGATTCAGATCATCCTATTAACTGGAGTCAGGCAAGATCCTTAATGCCGTGTAGCGACACAGTTAAAAGGAATATCACTGAATCTTGTTTCATCAAATCAAATAATTGAAGTTTATTTGTTTGTATGGTGTTTTTACGTTGCATGGAACCAGTGGTTATTCAGCAATGGAACCAACGGCTTTACGTGACTTCTGAACCAAGTCGAGAGTGAACTTTTATCATCAGAAATACATCTCCCACTCCTCGATGGAATGCCCGAGAATCGAACTAGCGGAAACAATGGAAGTGTTCTAGATTTAAGTCTTGGTTTGTTTAAATTCGATGCCTTCATAATTAAAAAAGTTGTAGATAAATAAACATAAGCAACAAAATTCATATATTCAGCTTCAAGTCATGTTTTTAGACTTTTTAAGGCTAATCTTCCGTATCTCTTGTGGTTAGATGTATGGTTTTAGTTTGCGACCGCGTGACCTCGGATCATCCTAGATTATCTCTTTGATTTTCACCCTTTTGACAGTTAACCATCTGGTATTCTTGAGCTTTGTGTTCACCTCGTAACCTTCTTTCCAAATGTATTTCGCTTGTGCTTCGACAATGCCTCAATAAAGGGTGAAAGCACTCGCTACGGATTTCTACCTATCATTTTCCTGTGGTTTTCGCTCATATACATATACTATACACATATATATATATATATATATATATATATATATATATATATATATATAATAATAATAATAATAATAATAATAATAAAAGGAGCCCATAAAAACGCCAAAATATAGAGAGAAAATACTATATTTCAGAGACTGCTATCTCTCTCTTCCTGAAGAGAGACACCAGTCTGTGAAATATAATTTTTTCTCTCTATATTTTGGAGTTTTTATGGGCTCCTTTTATTAGATGGAGTTCTGTTATAACAGAACATTTTTACCATTCACACACACACACACATTATATATATATATATATATATATATATATATATATATATATATATATATATATATATATATATATATATCTGTGTGTGAAAAACTGAATCACGAAAGTTTGGAACGTGATAAAATCCATAAATAAAGGTATAAGCCACGAAGGAAAAATAAACAACGGAGTTTCTGCAAGATCTTTCGACTCAAACGTCCTTTATACTCTGCTGAATAAAGGACGTTTGAGTCGAAAGATCTTGCAGAACTCCGTTGTTTATTTTTCCTTCGTGGCTTATACCTTTATATATATATATATATATATATATATATATATATATATATATATATATATATATATATATATAAAGTAAAGAAAAGGCCCATAAAACACTTTGGATTTAAAGCTAAGGACTATATTTCGGTGGACTAACTTCCACCCTTATCAAGTAGTGATGAGGGTGGAAGTTGGTCCACCGAAATATTGTCCTTACCTTTAAACCAGAATGTTTTAATGGGCCTTTTATACTTGACACGTATCCTGTTTTAACAGGAGACTTTATTTACATATATATATTTTTTTATATATATAAAATATTACATCATAAATATCTCGCGTATAGCTTGCACGATGAGAGAGTTTGAGATAAGAAAAAAGTCGAGTTTGGACCGACTAAACATCCCACTAGCCAGTTGTAACTGAACAGTCGGAGGAAATACGATACAACTAAAGACAAATAAATAACAACAATCTTGTCCAATTAACAGTGACAATTAACATAAACTTCTGTCTTTCTGTTAGAAAAAAAATATACATATATATACGATTAAAATTATCGGCTAAAAATTTCCCCATTGGGAACAGTGGTTGATAAGTAAATGAAAAACAAATAATTTTATGTAAGTAAATAAATAACAAAAACGTATAAATAAAACTTTAATTGAAAAGTAAATAAAAATATGAAATAAGTAAATCCCATGGGACCTTTGTTTATCCCAAGGAATTCTTTACTTGATGAAACCACAGATTTTTCTACTGGCGCCTTTAACCTCGCAAATACATATAAGCAAATATCAATATAAAAAAAGGTTTGTCTTTATAATGTGTCGCTCCAAAGGCGTTGTCTCCACCGAGTCTTTGCATTGACATCTGAAGGTTCTGTGAATGTAATAGAAGGACAGTGAAATGTGTGGTAAGAATTCTGCTTTTACCTGAATTTTGAACAGACGATAAATTGATCATACTTTTGTTGCATAACTATAAAAACAAATTTCGGAGGAAATATTTAACCCTAATTTCAAACAAAGGCAATTGCATGTGCCATGTTCGTATTCCGTAAACTTTACCTGTCATCATAAAAAAGTGACCCCCACTTTGTAAAATTAAATAGATCGACCTTATTATTACGTTCCCGTAAAAGTGTAAACTGAAAAACTAACTCATTTTGCAGATTCTGATAAGTAACTTTGCCCTAGTCTGGCGACTGTATTATTCCCTGCCTCGCAAGACGCATCACAAACACGCACGCGTGCGCTCGCGCGTCACAGAAAAGTGGTCGTTCCCAAACCATTCAGCGACGGTTCGCGCCCACCTGGCGACGAATAGCCAATCACTTCTAAGTTCTCCTTCGGTGTTTATTTCGAGGTTGAATGAACTTAATATTAAACGAGATTTGTAGCTGAATGTTAGCAATTATAAAAGAAAATGTCATGTGTGAGACAAAATATTTATATAAATATATGTATATCATACATGTGAGGGAGGGTAAGATGAGAAACCCGAATATTGGGATGACTGACGCTTCTGGTGGTATATGGAAACCAGGGGGTAGGAACTATGAATGCCCAGTGGATGAGGAAATAAAAGATGTAGCTAAAAGTTAAGTACATCTTAGCTTAACCAGACCACTGGGCTGATTAACAGCTCTCCATAAAGCTGGCCCGAAGGATTAGATTTTCATTTACGTGGCTAGGAACCAACTGGTTACTTAGCAACGGGACCTACTGCTTATCGGGGGATCCGAACCACATTACATCGAGAAATGAATTTCTAATCATCAGAAATAAATTCCTCCGGTTTCTCAATGTCAGCAGCGGAAGCGAACTCGCGTTACCAGATTGATAGGGAATATGCAACCCACTCGTCCACTGAGGCACTGAAAGATGTAAACTGGTCCGGTGGCATGGTTGTTAGTGTCGTGGCATGCCGCTCAGAAGTCGCGGGTTCGTGTCTCTCCCAATGCGATGAAAAATCACTGGCTCTGTATCATGATCAGTTACTGCTGCAGTGTGGGGTCTGTGGTGGGGAGGTTGAAACCAACATTCTTTGGAAGATTGAATTTCAAGTCACTGGCTCCTTTGGTGTGCTTGTTCCTTGAGAATAGGTTTGATCTACTTAAATAATAATAATTACGGAGTCATTTGAAAGCAAATATCAAGGAGGAATGTAAGGCGAGACTAAAGGTGCGTCCACACGGTCGAACAATGTCCGACGAACAAACATTGTTACCATAATCATAGGCGAAGCAGGATGACATCATAAGCGTGGAAACGATGGAAGTAGATCTGGCAACAAACAGTGGTACCAGATGAGGTTGTATACCACTGCTTTTCCTCTGCTCACAAGACAAAGACCGACGAACAATTGTTAACTGGTAACAATGTTTGTCCGTCGGACATTATTCGACCATGTGGACGCACCTTAAAACAATTGATGAGCGGGCGAAGAAGTTAAACTATCGGAGTCTCTGCAAAAGAGAGAACGGGGACTATGGAAGTAAAAAGTTGTTGAGTATGAGGTACTACTTGAACTATTTCGGCTACATTCAGGGCACTGAATTGTGAATGCTCTCTAAGCATAGGTGGACGCTACTGAGCGACTGATTTGCGACCTATGTAATCACAGAGAAGGTGCGGTAAAAAGCTTAGTTCGGGTTAACCTTCCAAATCCTCTGGTTAAGTATATCTCAGTTTAACCAGACCACTGAGCTGATTAACAGCTCTCCTAGGGCTGGCCCGAAGGATTAGATATTTTTAAGTGGCTAGGAACCACTTGGTCACCTGGCAACGGGACCTACAGCTTAATGTGGGATCCGAACCACACTCTATCGAGAAATGAATTTCTATCACCAAAAATAAATTCCTCTGATTCCGCGTTGGCCGAGCCGAGAATCGAACTTCGGACCACCGGATTGGCAGCCGAGCGCGAAAACCTCTTGTCCAACGAGGAACTATGAATCGTCTGGTAGTCGAGAGTTTATGGACTGGATACGATTTCTTCTATAAATTCGATATGAAAAAACTCCTAGTTAACATTCCAGAACCAATATTACTGCTTTCATAAACATAACTTGAAGTTGTACTTTCGACAGCAAGCTGGTATCTGAAATCTGATTAATATATAATTCTGGACTGTTGAACCTATTTTGGAAGTCACTCTTTTTGTAAGCTTCTATTAAACGTTTGTGTGAACAGCATCTAATATTTAATTGCACCTGAAAAACTCATATTTTTTGTTTATTTAAACCTTTGGAAACCAGTACTATATTGAAATCTACTGGATATTTTCAATGCCAGTATCAAAAGGTTCTTAAACCTTTGAGAGGCAGTTAAGTGTGTGATTTCAATGCAATTCTATACATCAGCCCTTCGAAGCTAATACTTTGTAGTATAACCTGCAACATATGGCATAAAGTTTTATAGAATACAAAACATATTAAACGTTTCAAATTAAGTTTACTAAACAACTGTTTATAGAACTAATTCAATAAGCACGGATGCTAATGGCAATATATTCATCATACCTATTAAGGTTGACGCACACACCAAGTCTTTTATTTCACATGAGAAGATACCTGTCTTCTAATTTTACCGCTGTCAGATAATATTTTTTAATGTGAGCACCTATCTGCTAAACACTTACGAATGCTGTCAAACGTAATGCTTGCATCTTTTTCAGCAAGCAAATAGCTGTCCAATATTTCCATCCTCTGTCGAACTTACTATTGCTTCCCAGTGAGGTCATAACTATCAAATAATATTGTAGGCTGCCAAATCCATCTACTGTTTTTCTAACGAGCCAACATCTTATTGTTGTTCATATGAGGAGGTAGCTATGCAGTGTTGCCGTTTTGTGGGTTTTCGTCGGATAACGTGGTCAAATAATGATATCTGGCATCTCTCTGTGGCTACATTATGCTTTGTGAAAGAAAAATAAAACACTTCACACATTGCTTTTAATTTTGGTAACCGAGTTTTGATGATAAAAAAAACTTCCATGAATAAAATACGAGTATACACAGAATATGATCTTTATATTTAAGCCTTAAATAATAGAATCTGTTTAAAGATGTATCAAAAAGTGTGAAGTCAAATCTAAGACCTATCTCCGACTGATAGTCAACTTAGACAACTGCGCAGAGACAACCGCGCAGGTAATTTATGCGGATGCAACTGAAACGGCAACACTGAGACAGCAGTTTTAACCCACACAGAGAGTGGTCAAGGCGGCAACGCTGTGTATGCTGCGAAAAATATTATTGTCAGCTGTCAATTGTTATGGCTGTATAACTGCCAAATATTTTCTTGACTGAAGTTTTTTCTGACACACGTTTTGTGCCACTGCCGTCACACATTATGGACAAACCTCTGGGGAATCTTTACAGAAGACGGTCGCTCAGTATTATGACAACGAACAAGAGTTTGAGGCGGACGATCTCCGAGTGCTTTGAGAAGCAGCGAACTTCTTTGTTCTGAGATTTGGAGGTTCATTTTCTCTCTTAACTGCCGCGCTCAGTCGTATTCCTTCACCATCTTGTTCTTCCTTTACCTTGGATTAAGTATATCTTAGTTTAACCAGACTACTGAGCTGATTAATTACGGCTCTCCTAGGGTTGGCCCGAAGCATTAGATATCTATTACGTGGCTAGGAACAAATTGGTCACCTAGCAACGGGACCTACAGCTTATTGTGTGATCCGAACCACATCATATCGAGAAATGAACTTCTATCACCAGAAATAAATTCCTCGGATTCCGCGTTGGCCGAGCCGAGAATCGAACTTCGGACCACCGGATTGGTAGCCGAACGCGAAAACCACTTGACCAAAGAGGAAGAGTGGCGATGAACTTGGAAAGCGAATTTCCTGGACTAAGCCACTTAAAATATCTAAACAATACGTTCATCACCCTCCTTCATGCACTTGCTCTCTTCCTGTTGATTAAAATCCTTTCATTCCACAGCGCAAGAATTTGACAACTGTACAAGTACTGGTTTTAGAGAACTACTGACAATATTTAAATGAATCCGAAAGTGTTCTTAAAAAAAAAAATAACTAAGAAACAAGTAAACAAACGGGCCGAAGTTTCCTCGGCGCAATCGAATTTTCTGTACTGCATATACTAGTAAATGAAACTCTCAGTCGCAGCCCGTGAAACTCTCAGCCACGGCCAGGTGGTGACCTGTGTTGTTGGTTACTATACTGGTGTCACACGCACGAATATGGCTAACTTTAATCTTAAAAAATAAAAAAAAAACTACTGAGGCTAGAGGGGTGGCCCGAAGGAATAGATATTTTTACGTGGCTAGGAACCAATTGGTGGATTGGCAACCGAGCGCGAAAACCACTCGTCCAACGAGGAACTGGGGTGTATACAGATTACATATCAATTTCCTGTAGTGTATAATGCTGTAAGAAACTCTCAGTCCATGGAACTCGCACGAATGATCATGGCTAACTTTAACCATAAATATAAATAAACACTACTGAGGCTAGAGGGCTGCAATTTGGTATGTTCGTTGATTGGAAGGTGGGTGATCAACACACCAATTGGCAACCCTCTAGTCTCAGTAGTTTTTAAGATCTGAGGGCGGACAGAAAGAGTGCGGATGGACAGACAAATAGCCATCTCAATAGCTTTCTTTTGCAGAAAACTAAAACGGAGTATTTCTATAAAATGTACATTTTATTAGAGGTAAATTGGCTACTTCAC
>NC_061097.1:19179524-19199524 GCF_015104395.2 Macrobrachium nipponense | reverse complement strand
GGAATTTACTTCATTGTATATTGTATCCCCATTTACTTAGAGGTACGACATAGTACCTGGCTTCTGCATATATATATATATATATATATATATATATATATATATATAATATATATATATATTTGTAAATAAATTCTTCTGTTAAAACAAGATACGTCTCTAAGTATAAAAGGCCCATTGAAACACTCTGTTTTAAAGCTAAGGACTATATTATGTGTGTGTGTATAGTTGCAATTTCCTTCAAATCACTCACAAGCAACACTTTCTACTATGTTTTTACTGCACAGTATGCCTGACGGATCGAATCATCTTCGAAGAACAACTTAATCGTCAAAGGATATCTACCATCAAAGCTGCCAGTCATCTCATAGCAGCTAGTGTTTACAGATGGCTGACTCACTATCGAGACCACTATCAGTGGACACCTGTGGTTCTGGAGTATGGTGACGTTAGTCAAATGCGTGGTAAATGATAGTGCAGAGACGAACAACTGAAGCACCATCTATAGGTGTAACTGGTGGGTGGGGGGGGGGCGCTGCTCACTCATATTTGAAACTGGTGACCCTACAAGAGACGCCCTTTTTTTATAATTTCATGAAGCTTGTAGTAAAAGCCTAAGCTTAATTTTCATATTATTATTATTATTTTTTTTTGCTCTATCACAGTCCTCTAATTCGACTGGGTGGTATTTATAGTGTGGGGTTCCGGGTTGCATCCTGCCTCCTTAGGAGTCCATCACTTTTCTTACTATGTGCGCCGTTTCTGGGATCACACTCTTCTGCATGAGTCCTGGAGCTACTTCATCCTCTAATTTTTCCAGATTCCTTTTCAGGGACCTTGGGATCGTTCCTAGTGTTCCTATGGTTATTGGTACAATTTCCATTGGCATATCCCATATCCTTCTTATTTCTATTTTCAGATCTTGATACTTATCCATTTTTTCCCTTTCTTTCTCTTCAACTCTGGTGTCCCATGGTATTGCGACATCAATGAGTAATACATTCTTCTTGATTTTGTCAATCAACGTCACGTCTGGTCGATTTGCACGTATCACCCTATCTGTTATGATACCATAGTCCCAGAGGATCTTTGCTTGATCGTTTTCTATCACTCCTTCAGGTTGGTGTTCTTACCACCTATTACTGCAAGGTAGCTGGTGTTTCTTGCACAGGCTCCAGTGGAGGGCTTTTGCCACTGAATCATGCCTCTTTTTGTACTGGTTCTGTGCAAGTGCCGGACATTCGCTTGCCATGTGGCTTAGGTTTCATTTTTCGTATTGCACTTCCTACATATGGAAGAGATGTTATTTCCATCTATCGTTCTTTAGACATATCTGGTTCTTAGGGCCTGATTTTGTGCCGCTGTTATCATTCCTTCAGTTTCCTTCTTGAGCTCTCCCCTCAGTAGCCATTGCCACGTGTCATTGCTGGCTAGTTCTTTAGTCTGTCTCATGTAGTGTCCGTGCATTGGTTTGTTATGCCATTCCTCTGTTCTGCTTGTCTTTCTCCTGTCTCTGTATGTTTCTGGGTCTTCGTCAACTTTTATCGGTCCTTCTTCCCATGCACTCTTGAGCCACTTGTCTTCACTGGTCTTCATATATTGCCCCAGTGCTCTGTTCTCGATGTTGACGCAGTCCTCTATGCTTAGTAGTTCCCTCCCCCCTTCCTTTCGTGTTATGTATAGTATGTCAGTATTTGCTCTTGGGTGTAGTGCTTTGTGTATTGTCATATGTTTCCTCGTTTTCTGGTCTGTGCCGTGTTCTGCTTTCGTCCATTCCACTATTCCTGCGCTGTATCTGATTACTGGCACTGCCTATGTGTTTATGGCTTTTATCATATTTCCGGCGTTGAGTTTTGACTTGAGTATCGCCTTGAGTCTCTGCATATATTCTTTCCAGATCGTGTCCTTCATCTCTTGATGTTTTAAATCCCTTCCTTCCATTATTCCCAGGTATTTGCATCCCGTCTCATCTATGTGTTTGATGTTGTTCCCATCTGGTAGCTTTATCCTTCAGTCCTTGTTACTTATTATTATTATTATTATTATTATTATTATTATTATTATTATTATTATTATTATTATTATTATTATTTATTTATTATTATTAAGTTTTATACATCAAGTAGTTTGGCTGCTTTTTTTCATACGAAGATATGTGGAGTTTTATTATTAAGTGTAAGAAATATAATAACATTCTTTCTTTATCTCAGGAATATGCGTTTGAGTTACATAAAAACGTGATTCACAAATTGATAGGCTTAAATATTTCAAAACAACCTTGATATCTTTCCATATGACTTAAAAAAGAACTAGTATTATAATTTGTGCATGCCCGTGGCCCCCCCCCCCCCCTAAATAGACTCCTAGTTACTCACCATCCATGACAGAGGCGTAGGCACCTGTGTGTTGCATACCCAGCAATATTGCCAGATGGACAGAAACGTCTGTATTGAACTTCTAGACAGTTAACCCCAATGCCAGACGTTGCGGTGTATTGCTTATGCAATGAGAAATGAGTAGAATGCTGATAGTTATGGATTGATCTATAGATTTTAGGCATATTTGCCAGGCACTGGGGGAACTATGGCCATTCAGCGCTTCCCATCAAACATAAATTTAGCTAAATTTCATCAAAACTATAAATTAAATTCGATTTAAAATATATATACATATATATACATATATATCAATTTGGCTACCATTCATTAAAACTTTAAATTATAACGATACAGAATTTTCCCCCAAAAAATGTCATAAAACGAATTAAATCTTTAAAATCTGTTGAAAAGTTAAATTTAGAAACAAAAATTAACTTTATTCAAAAACGGCATAAGTTTACTGCAAATCCCAGGAATGTATATGATATGTTTATACGATGTACCGTATTATTCCACAGGGCGGACAATGGATCCGTGTTATCTGTAACAACAGCTGGGCGGCAGTTCCTGACCAATCACTATGAATGATGGAGTCACATCTTCAGCTGTGCCCAACTGTTAGCAATATACCCTTTGAATGGACTAGAAACTGCCATTACACCCAATTCAGAAATAAGGCTACGAGGAAAACGTACAACAGGCATTTGTATTTTGATCTAAAATGAGCGGGAAATAATTTGACAAAGTTGTCCCATGAAGTACATATTCTCTCCCTCACCGAGTTGACAAGAGACCAAGTGCACCGCAATTCTTCCTTACTCCTGGTTCATTCAAAGAGATAAGAAGTGTGCGTGTGTGTGTGTGTGTGTGTGTGCGTGTGTGTCCAAGCCATTTATGATCTAGAAAACCTCGTATCGTGATTGTGGCAATATCGGATATTTATCCACAAATACGTTTGCCATCCGTTGGGCAGTCATGTCAAAGAAGTTGAGTAAATGTTGCTTACCCATTCAGCTGTAGATTCAGATCATTGTTGCATTCTGATGAGAATCATTTTTGGTGATTTTTCCAAATTTGCAAAGTTAATTTAGAGTAGTGGTTCTTACCGCTGCGAGCGCGATCTTATGTAGTACATGAAGGTTTCATGTTTATGTTTGAGTAAGCTGTGATGCACCATTTCCCTCATATTGTCCAATTTATTACAGTTTAATATTATAATATAATCATTGTAAAAGGCCATTCTCGTTTCATCTTCACCCTCCTGTTTGCAGGTTTTTCCTCTTCCAGGTTAGGCTATCCGTCCCATAACATCTGAGATTAACCGAATCGTTTAACAGTCGCTAAATTCACTGCAAAATGTAAGAAATATCATACTTCTCCTTCACCATAGCATATAAATTTAGAAATGACTTGGAAGACACAATGAGGCCATTTTGAAAATTATACAAAAGTTTTCTATTCTTTACTCTCACTTGAAAGCACTTCTCAAAATGTCGACTCACACTCGAGCTTCCTTAGTATTTATTGGGTCTTCTCTCTTGCATAGGTAAACCCATATCTTCTGATCTTAGTCGTTTTGGGGAAACCTAAAGAATCTAGTGTTGTTTTCTTTGCTCCTCAAGGGAAAACAACCAAACACCGCATAATTATGCGGCATTGTATCGGAAACTCCTTCAGTGACTGACTCTACCAAGTTAGCTTGCGTGTGTGACTGACTACCTCCTGCCTGACGTCATGCGCACAACGGGACGTTTCTACGACTCGAAGTGAACAGACATGGTATTCTTCTGATACTGGTCTCTGCCATGCTTCGCCACTGTCTCTCGAAACTGCCGAGTTGCGTGCTCCAGCACCATACACGGCATACTTAAAAAAGCTGAAAGTCAAGCACCATAATACAGCTACAAGAACAAATTCGGGCTTGCTTAGGAGTCGACGCGTCAGAGATGGTTTACATGTCTACCCGAGGAAGAAACTGGGTTGCCAATGAAGTGTGGAGTGGCTCAATTTAGCAGATGACACTTTAGACTGGGGAAAATCTAAAAGTACTAGCAGGGACGAGTGAAAGAGATTGGAAGGGGTTGTAAGAAATTAAAACTAAAGCGAGTCTAAGGATAAATGAGACTCGGATGTTATGTAAGAACAAGGATGTTAATACTGATACAGGACAAAGAATGAAAATATTTAATTCGTAATGAATGTTAGTAAAAAGAAAAAAAAAAAAAAGAGAGCCAAGAAATACATGAAGTACGGAGGGTAAGAGGGATTGTTGAGCCAGCCCTCCTTTACGGAAGTGAAGCATGAATGTTGAAAGAGAGATACAAGCTGGAGTTGTCGAGGTGAAGTTTTGGTTTATTCTCACATGGAATGAAAGGATGAAAAATAAGGACACAACTCAAAAAGGTGATCGATTGGGTGGCAAAAGTGAAAAGACTGATCAATGAGTTGTCAGGTGGACTGGTCATATGGAGTGGATGGAGCAGGCAAACTAGTCAAAATCCTATATTTTCGAAGATGGACTTGAGAAGGTACTGAAACAGTTATCCAGTAAAATACAAGTGAATGGCACACTTCTTGAAAGCACACTGCTTGCTGTTGATGAGCATTCAGCTAATGTTTAATCTTTTTGTGCAGAAATTCATCTTTGCAACCAGTTAAGGATGAGTGTAACACTCACTATTGCTTTATTTTTTTGGTAGGGACACACACATATATATGTATGTATATATATATATATATATATATATATATATATATATGTATACACATACACACTCACATATATATATATATATATATATATATATATATAAATATATATATATATATATATATATATATAGTATATATATATATGTGTGTGTATGTGTGTGTGTCTAGCGAAATAATAAAGCAGTAGTCAGTGTTACATTACAGTGTTATAATTATTAGAATTCTTGCTGCCATACAAACATCTGAAACTTTTCCAAATAATGAAAATAATCCAAGTAAAGCAACGCTAGAGCCGGGTGATTGAGATAAGATTCCCTTGTTGTGACATCATGTATGTGCGTATATATATATATATATAGATATAGATATATGTTTGTTGTGTGTGTGTGTGTGTGTGTGTGTGTGTGTTTGTATGTGTATTTGTATATATGTCACAACAACGAAATCTATTTCAATTACCCGGCTCTAACGTTGCTTACTTGAATTTTTTTCCATTATTTAAAAAAGTTTCAGAAGTTCGTATGACCAGTATCAACTCCCCCCAACCCCCACGCCCACCCTCTCTCTCTCTCTCTCTCTCTCTTTCTCTCTCTCTCTCTCTCTCTCTCATTTGCTGGCTTGCGGCAACAGTACATTCTCCCAAAATTGCCCAACGAAGTTCTCAAATTCCTCGTTCGTACCCTGGCAACCTGTCGATGAAGGCAATCACTTAAATGAGCTATTTACTCTCCTGACATTTCCAAGGAGTACATCGAAGCACAAAAAATAAATCCTGAAAATGTTTTTCGAACATGGCAATGGGGGTTAGGAGGCTTTCATTCTTCCTTGAGTGCTGCTATCAAATTATATTTGCCGTTCGTTTTAGTTTTCTGTTAAAGAAAATGATTGAGATGGCAATTTGTCTGTCCGCATTCTATCTTATCCGCCCTCAGATCTTAAAAAAACCCACTGAAGCTAATTAGCTAATTGGTATGTTGATCAATCCACCTTTCAATCATCAAACAGTAAATTGCAGCCCTGTAGCCTCAGTAGTCTTGATTTTATTTAAGGTTAGAGTTAGCCAGGATTGAGCGTCGGGCAACGATATAGGATAGGCCACAATAGGGCCGTGTATGAAAGTTTCGTGGGACACAGCTCATATAGCATAAGCTGTACAGAAAACTCGGGATAAGTTTGATGTCTTGATAAAATAATGTGACTGATTCTGGTTATCATACCTACAATGGCTGGATCGGTTGTTGAAACAAAGACAGTCGATTGGTTCACTCAATAATTAAGCAATCCATGACATAAAGATACGTGCATATGGTAAAGATCCAAAACTGAGGCTGGAAGATTCGTTTGACCAAAGTAGATTACTTTTTTTTAATTTTTATTAAACCAAATTGGCTATATTGATCTATCAAACCAACATAGCTCCACGAATGGCTTAATGAAACAAGATGGTTGAATGTGTGAAACAAAAAGGGTTGAATTTATTCGTCAAATCAACAGCTCAAATATGAATGGCTATCACTTCCTCAACCAAGATGTCTGAAAGTTATAATTAAACAATATGGGTTGGATGTTGATCCAACCAAGATGGCAGCAAGAATTCTCATTAACGCCCTAAAACTCGATCAAAGCATAATGGCTTAGATGTCTGATAAGACAAGCACTTGTTCATTCACCAAATGTCTTCAATCTTTTGAATCGAACCAAAGTGTGTAAGTATGCAGATGAATCTCACCGACCTGCATATTTTGGAAGCCATGATGGGCGAATGCGATGATCGGGTCAAGACGGCGGCGGCTACTTCTGAATTCATCGGTGAAATCAAGATTGCAAAATGTGCCGGTGAAATCCCAGATGCCTGAATACACAAATAAACCTCTGAAGACTGACTCTGTTGACAGATCGGGGATAACTGGTTGCGCAGATCAAACAGAGAGCGCTTAATTAATGCTGATCAGGGCACATGCAAACATGGAGTTTTTTATATATATGTGAGAAGGATGAGAATAGAATTTTCTGCATGAGCCCCGGCCTGGTGGTGGCCTGTCCTATAGCGTTGCCAGACGCACGATTATGACAGACTTTAATCTTAAATAAAATAAAAACTACTGAGGCTAGAGGGCTGCAATTTAGTAAGTTTGGTGGCTGATCAACCTAACTAGTGGTGGCCGGTGCTATAGCGTTGCCAGACGCACGATTATGACAGACTTAAATCTTTAAAAAAATAAAAACTACTGAGGCTAGAGGGCTACAATTTAGTATGTTTGGTGACTGATCAACATAACTAGTGGTGGCCGGTGCTATAGCGTTGCCAGACGCACGACTATGACAGACTTAAATCTTAAATAAAATAAAAACTACTGAGGCTAGAGGGCTGCAATTTAGTAAGTTTGGTGACTGGAGGGTGGGCGATGAACATGACCAATTTGCAAAACCTGTAGCCTCAGTAGTTTAGCAGACAGAAAAAGTGGGGATGGACAAAGCCATCTCAATAGTTTTCTTTCACAGAAAACTTAAAAAAAACGGATATTCGAACTGGAAAATACCAGACGGTTGTGTTGACTGGAAAAACAAAAATGTATGTCTGGACTGGAAACGCTAAGTGGTAAAATGGCAAGAACTACTTATCAAGACGACTGAATCTATTGCATTTATTTTCAAAAATCAAACGGTTGTATGTCTGAAGAAAACAATATGTCTGTACAACCTCAACATGAAGACAGCTGGATAGGTTGAACAAACCAAAATGACAGTAATGTTAGGACCAACTAATATGACTGGATGGGATAAAAAGTCAAAATGGCGATGGTACAATAGATCAATATGCAAGTTAATGAATTTAAGGGAACAAAATAGCTTACTATTAAAAATTCACATGATTAAATACATAATATTGTGCCATCTGATTATACCCATGACTTCTTGGCAATACTAAAATATAGTGTACCACGCAGACTGCACAGTATTCACTATATCTGAAGCGAAAAAAAGTGAAGTATAAATCTTAAATTAGCAGCTTTCCTAGGGCTGGCCCGAAGGATTAGATATTTTTACGTGGCTAGTAACCAATCGGTTCCCTTGCAACGGGACCTACAGCTTATTGTGGGATCCGAACCACATCGAGAAATGAATTTCTATCACCAGAAACAAATTCCTCTGATTCCACGTCGGCAGGGCTGGGAATCTGCCATTTCCACGAAAAGCAAAATTGTAATTACATACACAAATGCGTACGATTAATAAATGAATATGAGCGAGAATCCGAAGGACCAAAGAAAAAAAGTGGTAGGAGAACATGAGATGAATAAATGACTGAAGGTACTGCGAGGCAAAACCTTAATTGTTTTCGTCAGTAATTCACTCAGTTATTATTTTCATCTGTCCTCCACGATCTCCTCTACCGTTCTGCCCTTCTCCTTTTCATCGGCGTCAGTGACCCTGGCATTTGCAACACCAGATATAATCTACAATCAATCAGTTTTCTCTTTTCTCCGCAAGGGCTTCCTTTCCGGCGAAAGCTTGCAGTTCTGAACCCTTAAACCCCCCCCCCCCCCCCCCCATGAAACAAACTGCTTGCTTCTTCCTACCCTCGCTCATCCTTCTCCCTGACATCCTTCGGGACAGGGCTAGAAAAGGATACCAACTTGGCTGTTCCACTAAGGATCGCTTTTAAAATTAAGATGATGACCTGTCTGGCTCGTCCTTTGAAATACATTTTCAACAACAATTTTGTCAAGTAAAAAATACGCCTCAGTTTCTTCGGCGCCATCAAGTTTTCTGTACTGCGTATACTCAAGGCCACCGAAAATAGATCTACCTTTCGGTGGCCTCATTATAATGCTGTATGAGCCACGGCCAATGAAGCTTTCAGCCACGGCCCGGTGGTGGCTTGTCCTATAGCGTTGCCATAGACACGGTCATGGTTAATTTGAACTTTAAATATAAAAGAACACTACTGAGGCTAGAGGGCTGCAATTTGGTATGTTTGATGGCTGGGGGGTGGATGATCAACATACCAATTTGCAGCCCTCTAGCCTCAGTAGTTTTTAAGATCTGAGGGCGGACAGAAAAAGTGCGGACGTACAAAGACACTTCAATCATTTTCTTTTACAGAAAACTAATACCAGCCATTCTGCCGACTTCTGAACAGTCAAAAAGATACAAACTTCAACATCACTCGTCCTTAATCCGGAAACAAAGAAAGGCACCTATGGCCTCTCTATCAAGGCAACCCCAGGATGACTTAGCTGGTCTGTAGGCAGCACAGGCTGACACAATGAAACGTGGGAATTAACGAGAAGATTCCGATGTCAAATTTCTCGTCGTCATCAAAGTCTTTTTTCACTGCAAAATAGTTTCGTCTCGTTGAGCCTCAGTCTACTTTCTAGATATTACTCTGCACATTTTTGTAATCTTATCATAAAGCTTTCATTTCATTTAAATATACAGAAATGTGTGCGTAATTATAATCACATTAAGATGTACACAAATAAGAGACTAGATGCAGGTCCTGACCAGTCTCTTATTTTTTATCTGATTTGATGTATTATATATATATATATATATATATATATATATATATATATATATATATATATATATATATATGAGAAAAAGTTGGGTTAGTGGGCAGGTGTGGGCAGAATCTGATACGAATACGAGCGCGTTTGGGAGTGATTGAAACTCTGCTTATTTGGTTAAGAAAGCATGAAAGGGTGGCCGTGCTAGGCGATATAAAAGTAAAAGTAGGCAGATATGAATTTCCCGGAGGAAATGAGAATCGAGTGTCTTGAAGATATGTTAGAAAAGAGACTTGTTTGTCGGCTATATACATTGTGGAGGTAAAAGTTAATGTTGGTGAAAGGATATTAAAAAGTGTTTCGAAATGTTTGAGTTTCGTGACAGGAATACAGGATGATATTTGGGTGAAAAAAGTCTGAAATTTGGAGCTATTTGGACAGGTAGGAGGAAGAAGTCCTAGAAAACTGGACAGAAGTTGGGTATTGAACAGGAGGAACCTCATAATTCAGGAAGAGTTGTATTGCAAAGGTGTGTATGGCTGCTGTTGTGGTAGTCTACCTCTGACAATCTGAAGAGAACGCATTTCCCGTTTATCAATATCCTATTGAACACCCTGACACTTCACAACTTTCTTTCGACGACATGGAAATGCAATTTCTCCCTTCTTATTTCATGACCTTCAGAGAAGACAGCCAAGTGCATTAAGACCCTATTTACCTCAGTGACTCGCTGGCAATTCGTCACAAGTTTCCTTTGCGAGGATTCTTTTCCAGTTCAATTTCAGTAACATGTTTTCCTTTATACAAGAGGCTCCACAGGTACTTTCGGGGTCAGTAGCCCCTCTTTCTCTCCTTTTTCGTTCTTCTTCATCTTTATTTCCATTGGAGTTAGTCCAAGGTCTCATATATTCTACGTGGGATCATTACCCCATTCTGAGGCAGATCATGTGACATGTTTTAAATTCCTATGGAAATTCTCTAAAGTAAATCTTCTGTTGTAAAGACACTTATGTAAAAGTTTCTTATTTTTATCGCACATGTGAAATATTTCCCATCATGAGCATCAAGGTGGTAATCTTAAATTCTGATATGAATTATAAAATAGTCCCCATTTCTGAAAAGGTTCGTGAAGATGTTATTCTGTTCTGATGTTTCTCATCAAGACATTCCCTAACTCTTCTGTAACATCATGAAGGCATTCTTTAATTTTATTGTGAATCATGAAGACAAATCCTAATTCTGACTTGGATTATGAAGCCATTCCTTAAGTATAATGAGAATCCTGAATAAATTCCTAAGTACTTTCGACATGAATTATGTCAACATTTCCCCACTGATGTGAATCAGATTTCTTAAGAGATCCTGATGTGAATCACCAAGATATTTCTCATAAAGACTCCCAAATTGTAAATCAAAGAAGAGTAGCGTTATTAAGTGATGTTGTGGAACACAAAAACTGACGCAAATCGGGTAGAAATTCCTAAATTCTTACGGGAATAATAAAGATATTTTGAAATTCTGGAGATTTTGAACAAACTCCCTAAACACTGATGTGCAAAATAAGGAACGTTTCCAAATCTTGACAAGAATTCTGAGGTAATCGTGAAGAGATTCCCTAATTCCGATAAGAATCTCGGGCATTATGAAGACATTCACAAATTCTGATGCGAATCGAGAAGACAGTCTCCATTTGAAATGCAAACCAAGCAGAAATTTCCGAACTCTGATGGGATTCACGAAGACATACCATAATTCTGAAGTGAATCTACGATTAGATTCTTCAGCCTGAAGTAAATCTCGAAGATTCTGCCAAATTCTGAAAGCACTCACAAGGTACGACGACTCTTGACCCAACAAGCCCCCCAACTTTCTTAAAAGGAGATGGAGAAATGTTCTCTTAGCAGAAGACAAAAAGAGGCAACTCCACCTCAAAGCCAGCAGGTAACATTATTCGCTTTTGGAATGGCGATGGTGCTCCGGGACTGATACCATTAGTAGCTGCTCTTCGCCCCAAGGTTGCTGGGTACAATTTCCATCACAGTGGGTCACCAGGTTAAAAAAAAAAAAATTCTATTTAGTTTTTCCTATTTACCATTGTTAAAATAATCTTATTTGTGAGATGGAATGTCCAATTCTTTTGATAAGGAAGACAAGTTTGATAGTGCATAGTCTTATAATTTTCAAAAGTGGATAAGGAAGTTAAGAATGAATAAGAAAATAAACAGCGCTTTATTAACAAAATAAATACTACACTACTACAACGAAGGTCAGAGAAATGTGGGTGGATAACTTAGTAAAAAGACCGACAAATATATAGATCGGACAGATTTAATATTTGTAAGATCAATTTAACTAAATAAACATAAATTCATGAAAAAAATAAACAAGGTAATATGTCCAATGCTTCATACTTTATCCCCATTTCTTACAGGTACCGTTTTCATAATGAATAAACTAAAAGCATGCTCTTCTACTAAACAAGTATCATAAACACCGATACATTTTCAATCTTTCTGTTTTGTTACCAAAAAACATTCACTAAGTAACGAAAATGATACTCTAGAACAGTATGAGAACTAGAGTCAGTAAGCTCGGTGAATTGAAAAAAAAATGTATTTCTCCTTTCTCAGCAGCTGCTATGGTAAGAAAAATAGCTCCGAATACCTGCAACCATTCCACATGTAACTGATACAAAGAACCAAGTGCCTGAAACCATTCTCTATGTGACCAAAAACAAGCCTTGAGCACTTGCAACCATTCCCAAAATGACCAAAACCAGGCTTCAAACACCTGTAACCATTCTCACATTGACATAAATAAGTTTTAATCACCTGTAATCATTCTCCATGCGACTGATACCATGCTCCCAGTGCCTACCACCATTCTCAAAGCGACCCATACCAGGCTTCAAGCACCTGAAACTATTCCTAAGTCTCTGCTCTTAGACCGACATTGAATCTGGCCCTCAATGAATACATAAACATCAAAACAATCGCATTGATAAATCCTGTACATAGAATCCTCAAATCATTATTTTTCCCTTTTCATTTTCTGCTTCAGGAACAAAATCACGCGCTATCTGGTAGAAACTGGCCTCATGCTCCTGGTAAAAAAAAAAAAAAAAAAAAAAAAAAAAAAATCCCAACGCGCAGGACACAGACCACCAAGTCATGTACCCAAGGAATCCTTCCCGAATTTTTCTTTCCTTGATACATCCGGGATCCTCTATATATGTGACGTGAATGGACACGCACTGTAATTCTGAGCGCGCGAGCACTCGTTCAGAATATTACTTGAGATTGCTTCTCGGCCATTTGCAAATTATGATGGCCGAAAGCGCGCTACTTTCAAATCATATTTTTCGCCTTGTCGAAGACTTTTGCATGTTATTACATAATTATTTTCATAATCAACATTATTCTTATAATAAATATTACATAGCAAGATGCAGTGATTGTAGGCCAAGAGTCCTTTTTGGTTAAGCGAAAAAAGAAATGCAAAATTAAGAGTGAAATATACATTAATAGAAATAATACTGATAGACAAAGGAGAAACATGATGCGCAGTGCTTTACATGGGGGCCTTTTTTTTTCACCTCTTTTCAACCAGGCGTATTAATAGATAATTTTAAAAAACTGAATACAAAAATGTATGCATTCGCGCGGGCGGGCGCGCGCACACACACATATATATGTGTGTGTGTGTGAGAGAGAGAGAGAGAGAGAGAGAGAGAGAGAGAGAGAGAGAGAGACTTGCGCCTACACACACACACACATACACACACACACAGAAAGAGTCTAACGCAGGAGATATAAAAGTGAAGAGAGATATAACCAGGAGAGAACAGACTTGGATGAAAATGAAGAGAGAGAGAGAGAGAGAGAGAGAGAGAGAGAGAGAGAGAGAGAGAGATTAGATGCAAGCAAGCAGATAATTGGAGCTAATGACCCACCCACGTTCCGGCCCCATAGCGGAGAGAGTCCCCGAACCTTTTATCTTCGGTAGACCGCAAAATGCGTCTGCCAGATCGTACGCCCATTCTCCGAAACTTGAATCGTGTAGACATTTTGTGGTTTGATAAGGGCAGACAATTAGGCAAGCGGGTTTTTGCTTGCCAAAGATTCGTTGGACGCTCTGAAGGCATCAGTACTTGCAGCACTATAGCACTATATGCATGCATATGGACAAGCACATTTATAATGCAGAACTGTTTGCATACACAATATGTGTACATGTATATATTATATATATATATATAATATATATATATATATATATATATATATATATATATATAATAAATAATTGGGATTAGAAACAGACAAAATAGCGTACTGAATTAATTATACCATAAATTTAGTTTTGCATGCAAAATTACAAAAACATTAAATACAACTTTTATTGCATATTTGCACTTTTTAGTAAATCAATATTCGCCAGGTACGTGGCCATACAAAACTATTTTTAACAGAAACATCGCTGAGAACTTATCTTGCTTACAAAATTACTTTCAATTAGGCCACAGCTGCAAAAAGTGTATGAAGTATTTTAATAAAGCAGTATTACGAAAAACTGTAGATTGAAGTAACTTTTAATAAAAGTGGCTGTAAAAGTATTTGGTATAAACAGCTGATTATAATAAGGAAACCTAACAGCAGAAAATTATTTATAATAATCAAGGACTGCGAAGCATTCGTTACGTAGTGAATAATTCTAGTATTAGATTAATCATAAAAAAAAAATATATATATATCATCATCGTAAAACATGTAGGAAGCAAACCTGTTCTTGATAAAGAAATGACAGCTTTGGAAGCAAAACCTTTCAATAAAAAGAAATTTTGCCCATGCAGTTTTTACACACAAAACCCCTACTCTTAGCAACACGTATTCAGCAAGAATTTACTATTCTACTGAGTGCCAAGAACTGCCATCACTAAAACAAACAGTTGTATACGGCGCTATATCCACAAAAGCAGCATCCTTAATGAAGCCATTCTTGCAAAGCCGCCGTTGCATACAAAAGAACCGACCGCTGCGAATAAAGCAATAAATAAAGCAATTCTCCCACAGCGTCTACTGAATAGAGATGCTCCCACGCAGAATTTTGCTACGCAGTATAGCACTGCTCGTAATAAAGCAATCACTGCAGAGACTGCTTCATCGTCAGCCCTGACGAAGTGCAGGCTCCAGAACCAGACGTCTCCGCAGGCTCAAAATGGCAACACTTTGGGTACAAAGCAATATTTCTAATCAGAGAACGGGTTTTTTTTCGCAAACACTCCCGCTAAACTAGAGATTACCCGCCTGAATGGCGGGATTGATTTTCTTTTTTTCTCTTTTTTTCCATACCACTCACTGGTAAAAGGAGAGAGAGAGAGAGATATAATACCCTATGATTTGGTGGCATCTTGGCATTATTCCTCCAAGGGTGGCATGCATCCCGACCATAGAGCGTCAATCACTGGAGTAGCGACCTCCCTGCCTAACCCGAGCGGCCATATTGGAAGGTCTCAGTCCAGCTCATGGTACTATACTTTATAACTTTTATTTTTACTATTATTATTTTTATAATTTTACTGTCAATAATATTATCCTTTTACTATTAGTTTTATCTTAATATTATTATTATTATTAATATTGTTATTATTATCACTGTTGTTGGTGTTGTTATTATTATTATTATTATTATTATTATTATTATTATTATTATTATTTACCTTACAAAAACAGGTTGGCTTAAGTACTCCAACCATTGTGGTCAAGGCCTAAGCATCTGCTCTAGGATCTAAGCAATGTTTAGCATAAATGGTTCCTTTAAATTACAGGACTTTCTTAGCATACAGTCGCTAAGTACTAACTAAACAGCAATTTACAATCAATAAACACTAACATTCACAATACATTTTCATTCGCTAAACACTCACACTTACTATACTCACTAAACACACACTTACTATACACTCACACTCACTAAACACTCACTTTTAACTTACACTTACACTCAATAACACTAAACACTCACTGAATACTCAACACTCTCTAGGGACTCACCATACACTAAACGCTCACTAAACACTCATTAAACACTAAACACTCACGAAATACTCTACCACAAACACTCAGTAAACATTCACTATACACTCTCTTAATCCTAAACGTTCATTAAACACTAAACAATCACTAAGCATTCACTATACACTAAATATTCACTAAGTAAACACAGTACAGTAAACATTCAGTAAGCATTTACTAAACCCTAAACACTCATTAAACACTAAATGTTCACTAAACCCTTAAATATTCAATTAATCCCCTAAACACTCATTAAACACTAAACAGTGAATGAACATCCACTCATCACTCGTTAAACACTCAAACAATTACATACTAAGCATTCACTAAACACTAATACTCATAATACATTTCCTAAACACTTACTAAATATTCACTAAATACTTACTAACCATTCACTAAATACAAACATTCACAAAATATTCACTAAACCCTAAATACTCACTAAACATTCACTGAATACTTACAAACTAAACATTCACTGAACACTTAACAATCACTACACCCCACACACTAAACATTCACTAAACCCTAAGCACTCACTAAACATTCACTAAATGCTTATGCAATAAAAATTCGCTAAACAGTAACACACTATAAACATTCGCTAAGCACTAACATTCACAATACATTTTCACTAAACTCTAAACCACTCACTAAACATTCACAGAAAACTTATACACTAAACATCCATTAAACACTCACATGCACCAAACCTTCATTAAACGCTAAATACTCACTCAACACTTACACACTAAACATTCACTAAACCCTAAACACTCACTTAACATTCAGTGAATACTTACACACTGTACATTCAATAACATTCACAAACCTCTAAACACTCAGTAAACATTCACTAAACCCTAAACTAAACATTCACTAAGCACATACTCATAAACATTTATTAAACACTTACTCATTAAAGATTAACAATATAAATAATTCACAATCACACTAATCCCCTGTTCAATTTGCAGGTTACCAGACTTTTAAAAATGGCCGCAAGGCTTTGCAGCGCCGCCCTGGTGGAAAACCACCGAACTAAGCAGGGCTGGAATAGAGATAGCAACTCCCGACGGAGAGAGAACTGATCCTCCAGATTAGAACTGTGAGAAAATGTGCCCATGGTATATCGTTCTTTGCTCGGCCCGGAGATCGAATGCGGGTTCCTCGGCTGCGAGCTAAAAGTTCTATCATTACGCCACGAGGACGAGAGAGAGAGAGAGAAGAGAGAGAGAGAGAGAGAGAGAGAGAGAGAGAGAGATAATTTTCATGTTATTGGCAGCTTCATATCCCATAATTTCTCTTTCTTGAAACAAAATAATAATAATAATTAAGGGAGGGACTTTCTTCAAAGGCCTCTGGCTACCCCGCTCTGCTAAAATATTTGAAGTGTGCTTGTTAACCTTGACATACTTCTGTTTGTGTGTGTGTGTGTTTTTTTTTTTTTTTTTTTTACGGTAAATCAAGCAGTCCAAAAAACGTCAGAAAATTGTTAGCTCTCTGAGGTACGAGAAAGAAAAAAACTGATTCTTCACCAATCCTTATCAGCCAAGACCATAAAGAACGCATAAAAAAGATTGAAATTCTTAATACTGGATTAACAGATCCTTTGTCTTCGAGTTTCCCAATCTAATCCAACACAAAATGGTAAACATTATCAACCCCAAGAGCAGTATTGACAGTACTGCAATGCTGTATCATGAATATACCTTGTATCATGAATATAGCTCATCTATATATAGAACGTCATGATCTAATAATTTACTACGAAGATTTGTTTTACAAAGGGCAACCAATAAGTTTCTTTTCCATTCAAATACGTCATCCAGTACGGAACGTTACGAAGCAATAAAAAAAAACTTAAAAATAACCTTTCTTCGTAAAATAAAATATCTTTGCTCTTCATTCTCTTGCCACGTAATAGTCATGATGAAAGTATTATTATTATTATTATTATTATTATTATTATTATTATTATTTTATTATTATTATTAATTATTATTATTATTATTATTATTATTATTATTAGCAAGGAGTCCCTCTTCAAGGCAGACTCATAAAAAAACAATTCCTGGTTCAACGGTATTTTCCTTGTAGAGAGTGCTCTTTGTTCTTCTTATAATAATATTCTTCTCGTCTGCAGGTATGGTATGATAAATTTCCAAAGGACATGGAGAGATATTCTGCTTTCGTTGTCATCTAATAAGAGAATGTATGAAATTGAAAGGTAGACGGGTATTTATAGCATTGTTTGTATGCCATTTGGAAATCTTTCCACGTCATTTGGCAATTTATTACAACACCTATCTGCAGGCGAGAAGAATAATATAAAAAGAATGGACAAGACTCTCTACCAGGTAAATGCCGCTGAGGTAGCAGTTATTATTATTATTATTATTATTATTATTATTATTATTATTATTATTATTATTATTATTATTATTATTATTATTGAAAAAGAAACCCACAAAATCACTTTGTAACTTGTTTACTTCTAAGTATTTACATTAGAAGTAAACAAGTTACAAAGTGATTTTGTGGGTTTCTTTTTCAATCTTCAGAAGAAAACTGAAAGAAGTTTTTGTTTGGTTCATTATTATTATTATTATTATTATTATTATTATTATTATTATTATTATTATTATTATTATTATTATTATTATTATATCGCTACGTGCACATTCCTACTGAGCACGACTCTAACAGGTGACTATATCTGCAGAGCAAGATTCCAGAGAACGTGATGAACAGCGCCAAGGGTACAAATGATCGACAAAAAGCAAACATCAAACAGATCTACATATTCACACCCAAGAAGCAATTAAGGTCAGAATAATTAAGGCTATGATGCACGGACCTGTAAACAGCAAATTAATCTCCTTTTTGTTTCGAGAATAGTGATGCCGTAAAGAGCGAAACTTTCACCAGCAATGTTGTGGTCAACATCACATTTGCGAGGGAATTAATGCTATTTTTTTGAGATTTTGTTTCTGCACAGACATCATCCACCATTTAGCCGGGCGAATGTTTTTCCATGGGGAAACCCAAAATTAGGGAAATGAATTACTGTTTAACCATAAAATAAAATGTACAGATAAAAAGTACTTCAATAAATATATAAAGATTCCCGTTAATTTCTGCTTAAAAACACGGTCATTTTATATTGTCTTTTTTAGTTGTCTGTAAAAGAAAAGTATTGAGATGACTATCTGTCTGTCCGTCTGCACTTTTTCTGTCCGCCCTCAGATCGTAAGGACTAATAAAGCTAGAGGGCTGCAAATTGCTGCGCTGATCATCCACACTTCAATCATCATGCATACCAAATTGCAGCCCTCTAGCCTCAGCAGTTTTAATTTTATTTAAGGTTATACTTAACCACGATTTTGTGTCTGGCACCGCTACAGGTGCAAAAAACACGGGCACCACCGGGCAGCGTCTGAAAGTTTCATGGACTGCGGCTGAGCGTTTCAGACAGCATTACACGCTGTACAGAAAACTCAATTTTTTTAACTTATTTTCAACTGTTGCTGTTAGTTCACAGCAGTAGCAGTCATTATTGATTCATTTTCATAAACTAGCGTCGCAACTACCAAGGTCATTTTCTTCGCCATTTCCGTCAGTGTTGCTTTTCTTAAATACTACCTACTGAAGGTGTAGTTATATTGCCAAATAGAATATTTCAAGTTCACATAAACTGAGAGCTTTTCAAAAGCGTTCGGACACCAAGTTTCAAACAGCTGCTCTTGAGCGAAATCTTCTGGAAAGATACCAACACTTTTGGCAATCTCTCTAATTGGATATTAATGACACTGGCTTATTCTCTTGCCTGCTTATGTGAATGTTTATCAAATGACCAAAACAATAAGAAAAATGTAAAAGTTACCGATGAAAGGACGAGAATCGCTTCCATAGGTCAAAAGTACCGCTACTGAAATTTAGTCCTCTGATTTTCATAATCTCATGGGGTCAAACTATGCAGTGTATAACTGCTTTGTAAGTTTATAGTCAAATTTTGAATAATAATAATAATAATAATAATAATAATAATAATAATAATAATAATAATAATAATAATAATAATAATATTTTGGTAGAAGACCCTCTTTTAGCCAAATACTGTTAAAGACCATAGCAGAATTAAGCGAATTGATTTTATATTGTTTTTTCTATTTTCCTTACAATCCGCTTCTCAGGCCCAGCGAAGTTTCTGAGCAACTAGGCCAGCAGTCCCCTGGACCTGAGATCCTGTTTTAAGGAAATAAAAGGTCACCTTCAGCATCTTTATAATTTTTTAGAAAACTCCAAATATGAATATT
>NC_061097.1:19164524-19174524 GCF_015104395.2 Macrobrachium nipponense | reverse complement strand
GTCCTTTTTTTCTATTAAAGGTGATACCTGACTTAAGAGTTCCAAATATGTGTCATGATCCATTCGCATGTAGTTAAACCAGTCATCTTTTTCTAGTGCTAGTTCCTTCATTAAGTTAACATGAGAGTATTTTTGTCGTTTACGCAGCCAATGTTTGGACCAAATCTTCCTTTTTCTTGTTTTCACCTTCAAACAGCACGCTAGAGCAATAGCAACGAGATTGTCGTCGAGAGAAGACATGTCACTCCTCCACCACAAACAGTGCCACACTCACCCACTTGCCACCGACCGTTCAAATACGTGTAATAACTCTAGCCGTAGGCCAGAATTTTCCTACGGCTCCGTAGGCCAGGTTGGCTGTAGGAAACCTGATACGTGTAATAGGGGCTTAAGATTATCATCCGACCGGTTTTTGCAGATATCCTCGGGGCCCGTTGGAAGCCTGTCTTCATCGCGTCCTAAATATGAAACGACGACAGATTCTCGCGGAATTAAGTTCGGAAAATTGCGCGCCTATTCTCCCCGATATTCTGCAGTCTTAATTAATTGCACTAGCAAATCATGGGGAGAGGGTAGGATGAAACCCTATTATAAACCATCTTAGGGGTCTCCACTATAACCCTGCCAAGTTTCATGCCCATCGGACCAGCCGTTTGGCCGTGATTGAATGACAGACGGGACGGATAGACATACCGCTCATTATCGTAAGTTTTGCTTTCTGTGTCTATATAATAATAATAATAATAATTATCATTATTTTTATAGTTGAGAGGCAAACTCTCTCTCAGACAAGTAGTATTATTTAAAAAATTGAATAAAATGTTTTTGTTTTTTTAGATTGAATACGGCTAATGCACAACCTCATTTCTCGTTTTCTGTAAAAGAAAACTAGAGATGACCGTCTGTCTGTTCGTCCGCACTTTTTCTGTCCGCCCTCAGATCTTAAAAACTGCTGAGGTTAGAGGGTTACAAATTGGTAGGTTGATCATCCAACCTCTAACCATCAAATATACAAAATTGCAGCCCTCTAGCCTCAGTAGTGTTGATTTTATCCAAGGTTAAAGTTAGCCGTGATCGTGTGTCTGGCCCAGCGAAAGGTGCCAACAACACAGGCCACCACCGGAACGTGGCTGAAAGTTTTATGGGCCGAAGCCGAGAGCTTCATACAGGATTATATGGTATACAGAAAACTCGATTACGCCGAAGAAATTTCTGTGAATGTTTTACTTGTTTTAATAATAATAATAATAATAACACACTTGATAGGTCCAGCCACACCATGGGAGAGACATTCATCTTCTGACCCTAAAATCTTCTCAGTAATTCAAGTCGGTTGATTATGAAAATATAAGTGACACCACTTAATCTGCCAATTATTTCTGAGCCTTCATAATACCATTCGCTTAAACAAAATAGATAAGAGTAAAGTGGCGACGGTTTCAATCTGTTAGCACGAACATTTCTCCCTCTCTCTAGTACGTGTCATCTATTCTCATACGTCTTGAGCTCTCAATCCCTTTTCATAAGAGGGACTAACAAAATGAAAAGTGGTTTTTCAGTTATCCAGCTATTTGCAGTCATCCACCCACCTTTACAGCACATTTAATCTCTGCTTATTTTCATGCACCTCCATTCAATATTATGAAACCACCTCGTTTCCGCTGAAAAAAAAAAAAAACTAAAACTAAAAGTGGCTTTGGTTTCCATTACTTTGCTCTCACATTTAATGTCTCATTTTAGACTTCTGATCACCACTCCTCCTCATTTGATCGATTTAAAAATTAAACAACAACGAGCATTCCATGCGATCGCCGTTGTTAAAATAAATAAAGAAAAAAATTCCAGAATCCTAAGAGCCTGAGCATGAATAAGAAAGCTGTTCAGCAGCTTCGACAAAGCTTTGTCTATGTCAGTGATGAAAGAGAGGAGAGAGAGAGAGAGAGAGAGAGAGAGAGAGGAGAGAGAGAGAGAGAGAGAGGAGAGGAGAGAGAGAGAGAGAGAGAGAGAGAGAGAGAGAGAGAGAGAGAGAGAGCAAAATGAACTCGGATTTAAACTAATCCTCAAAGTATTTACCGAAAAATGAACAAAGTCACAAACACCATCTGCTTTAGGGGCTCATCTGCTTAAAAAAAATATAATCACATGGACAAACCAAAACCATATTTCAAGTATTCATTGAAAAAAAATATATGCAAATGTGGATAAATTAAGACATTCTAGAAGATCAATACGAAGAGACCTCCAATTGCTTACTGAATCAACATGCAAATTTAAGATGCAACCAAAACACATTAGAATGCTAATAAAAGGCATTAAAATTCTAATAAAAATAAGCGTACGTGCATACGTACAACGATCTTGACTCATTTATTCAAACTCACGAACCCATTAGTATCATACAATAAACATGAATATTCATAATTTAAAGTTCTGTTATATATTTTAAATTATTACATAATTATATATATATATAATTATATAGTATATATTATATATTATATAGTATAATATATATATAGAAACTTACAAAAACTGATATCCGCCGTCAATCATAATCAAATAAATGTGGAACGTAAAACTTATAGGTTCTCATCTGCCCTCAGGCACACATTACGAAAACAAACAAACAAACAAACAAACAAACACACACACACATACTGGAATGCTTATAGGGTGACGACTCCTGTATGGGGTTTTCATGATACCTGTCAGGCATTCAACTTTGTAGATAAGCATGACGGCTCCTGTACTCTTACAATTAGCAGGCCTCTCGGGGCCGTCTTACCAAAGGCCAACTCTTCAAAGTCAATAGGCTTTTGGGTGCAGTACGGACTATCCAAGACATCTGGTATTGTAAAGCCCAATTTCTCTCCACATCATCACTTTTATCAAACCTCTAAACCAGCGCTTACTTTGTAAATTGCACTTTAGCGATAATCATCCACTTCACCCATGGCTACTTTCGCCTTCATAACTCTATCAGCAAATGGTTTTTTTTTTTCTTATTAAGATATGATCAGCTTCAAGCATTCCAAAAGCATATTAAGCAAATTTCACAAGCAACGCGGCCTCGCAAATCACTGTTTTCATTAGAAGTGAAGGTCGTTCGCATCTTCATAACTCTTACGAGTGACTGGAGTAGAGATTAGTTTTAAAACTCGTTTACGAAGCTGTAACTGTAAGGCTAGGCTCACACGTACCACACGTTTGCTACTATTTTGCAGTTATTGAGTGGTTGTACTGTCTTTGAAAGGAACCACTTTAGTGTGGTTGGTTAAAGTCCGTCATAACAGACGGATAAAAGTATTCAAGCTGTTATCAATGTGGAATTTGAAGAGGTGGTTCACTGTCGGCAACCACTCTCATTTTACTTTGGACTTCGAGTTATGCTCAACCACACACGACGACAGTTTTGTGGGTGATAACATCCACTCATTGTGATATGTACAGGTTGACTGATTTATAGGTTTTGGGCATAATGTCAAGCGCTGGGGCAACTAAGGCCATTCAGCGCTGAAACGGAAATTGACACTAAAAGACTTGAAAGGTGTAACAGGAAGAAAGCCTGTCAGTTGCACTAGGAATCAATTGTTAGGAAAGGGTGGACAGTAAGATGGAAAAAAGATAATATGAAAGGGGGTACAGTAAAAAGAATGAAAGTAGTTGCAGCTAGGGGCAGATGGGACGCTGCAAAGAACATTAAAAACAATGCCTACATTGCACCGCATGAGGTGTATCGACGACGCTACCCCGCTCATTGCGACAGCAGTCCAAATCGACTTCAGTAATTGGCTCGTCTGAGTATTAACAAGCGTTCTCCATTTGAATGACTAACTGCCCATACTACAACCACTGATTTGTGGTGTGGTGTTATGTGGTGTGGTTTTGTTGTGGTGCGTGTGAGCCTAGCCCTAGCCCAAGTAATGACAGGTCTTCTTCTTGAGCGTTGAATCAAATCCCGAATTCTGCTTAGGCACCTACACCCTGCTGGAACTGTTTCAACTTGCTCATTACCCAGTTAGGAAAAGGATGAGAAAGTTAGTTCGACTTTCTCGCGTGCTTTTCACTTTTAAAAGAGAAAGTATTCCGTGACTGTGACTATAATCCTTAAGTGGGAGATGCTCTCATTTCTTCTTTTGGATGTCTATCTGTTATTTCTCTTAACACGAAGGGATCTGATTAAAAAATATTTTTCAAAAGCACAGACAACCTAAGAAAGACCATGCTCCAGGTAATTATGAAAAATAGTCAACTCTACATCAAATAAAACCGTTCTTATAGATAAACTCTGACAAGCCTACTGAATCAGCATTCAAATATAAATGGAAACATAAAACAGAAAGTGTGCATAAGAGCTCTAATAAAAAATAATACATAGTTGTATCAACTTTAACGCACTTTTTCAAGCACGTGAACACGTTGATAGCAAAAATAAATAAAAAAATAAAAAAATAAAAACACAAACGTTCATTCATTTGAAAGTTCTCTGAAAAAAAAAACGCGCAAACGGACATCCCCCCTTCTACCATCAAAACAAACAAACAAGCGCAGAACATGAGACAAGTTCTCATTTGCCTTCAAACATTTATTACGAAAACATACAAACATACTGGAATGCTTATAGGCTGACTACTCCTGCACGGGGCTTTCATCATACCTGTCCGGCATTCTTCAACTTTATACGTAAGCATGAAGGCGCCTGTACTCTTACAACTGTCAAGCCTTTAAGGGTGGTAGTAAGTAGAGCCCAACTCTTCTCACTCTAAATAGGCTTATGGGAGTGGTGCGGACTATCCCAGACATATGAGAGCAAAGCCCGATTTCTCTCCACAACACCACTTTCATCAAACCTCTAAAGCAGCGAGGCTTTACACTATTGCAATAATCATCTATTTCCCTCAACATATTTTCGCCTTCATAACTCTACCAGCAAATGGATCCGTTCTTTGTAAGATATGATCAACTTCAAGCATTCCAAACTCATGACCACCAAGTTTTGAACGCAATGCCTCTTCCCAGATTACTGGTTTCAGTCAAAGTGAAGGAGGACATTTCCACTTCATAGCTCTTACAAGTGAATGGAATGAGATTAATTCTAAAACTCCTTTCTAAAACTCGCTTTCGGATTAATAAATAATGACACAGATTTCGTTACGCTGGGAGGAATCGATGAGCGATAACCTCATCTTGCTAAGGCACGTGCGCCCTAATGAAGCTGTTTCATCTTGCTCTTTACCTAAGTACTAAAAGGTTGCTCAAGTTATTCCAACAATCGTTTGCTTCCCACATTAAAAGGGATAGTCTCCTTTCCGCCTCCAAGAGGAGTGACTGTCATTGGTCCTCAAAGGGATGATAGTTTCACTGATTTAATTTCTCCATGAAGACGCGCGTCTGTCTTTTCGTTTGACAAGGGGGGATTATGATGAACACTTTCATATACCTTAAAGAGGAGCGTCTGTCATCCTGTTTAGGGAAGTGTCTAATTTTCTTTTAAAAAGAATTCTTGCAATTAATCCTAAGAGAAGTCTGTCATTTCTCTTAGAAGAGAAATACCTGTCATTTCTCTAAAGTCCCCGTAGCAGGGTTAGCGCCGTCAGTGCACCTCAACTGGTCTTTGTTACGTCTCTACGGCCCAAGCTGCAACCCCTTTCATTCCTTTCACTGTACCTCCGTTCATATTCTATTTCTTTCATATAACTTTCCACCTTCTCCAACAATTGTTCCAGAGTGCAGCTACTTTGAGGTTTTCCTCCTGTTACGCCTTTCAAACCTCCTTACTGTCAGTTTTCCTTTCAGCGCTGAATGACCTCATAAGTCCCGGCACTTGACCTTTGGCCTGAATCCTATAATCTATTCTCTATATAACGGGCAAATCTGTCACGATGTCCTTTCAACAAAGAGGAGCTTTCTGTTTTTTCCTTACCATGCAGAAACATGGCCCGAAGGAAGGATTAGATATTTCTACGTGGCTAAGAACCAATTAGTTACCTAGCAACGGGACCTACAGCTTACTGTGGTATCCGAACCACATTAAATCGAGAAATTAATTTATAATCACCAAAAACAAATTCCTCTGATCCACTGTTGGCAGAACAGGAAATCGAACACGGGACTACCGAATCCGTAGGCAAGCACGTAAACCACTCGTCCAACTGGGAACTTTCCCTTCAGAGAGAGTTAGTCTGTCATTTCTCCCTGAATAGAAGTTTTTGTTTCTTCCTCCCTAGAGAGGAATGCCAATGCCTTTCCTTCTTCCACAGAAGGGGCTGGACCGGTCATCTAACATTCCTCTCCCGAATGTTTGCTTTGCACTCTCCCTAAGAGAGGGAGACAATGATATAGGCTGTCCTTCCTTAAAAGAAGAGCTTCTTTCCTTTGTCCTTATAAAGACGACCGAGGTGGTCTGTCCGCACTCCTTTAAGGGGGGTGTTTTGGCGCTCTACTTAAAGGGCAGTGGTTATTGCCACTTCCCTTAAAGAGGAGTTTTTTTCTTTCCCATTAGGAAAGGAAGGGGATTATAAATTCTCCCTCCCCCTCTAAAGAGTAGTTTCTTTCCCTTTTCCTAAGAGAGGGGGTCGTCTATCAGACCTTTCTCCTTACAGAGGAAGTTTTTTTTTTTTTTTAGGTAAGTCTTTGGAATATTGTCTGAAAGCTCAACGCATTGCATTCATTCTGTTAAATTCACTCAACTTTCATTCAACTTTCATCTTGTTTCCACGTGGCTTTGGCAAAAGGAAGAGCATTAGATTTGTGGTTCCATCGGCCAATAAAAATAACTGAAGAATATTTCTACTGAGCGTCAATACAAAAACCTAAACGTCAGTTCATCGTCAAGGTATATATATATATATATATATATATATATATATATATATATATATATATATATATATATATATATATACCTTGTTCATCGTCATCTCCATTTCTTCGACATGTCCACTGATCGCTATGGTGGCAGTGCTTTGATATATGTTCTAGTCATTATTTCTGAAGTAAGTAACTCCTCAACACGTAAAATCTGGCCATTTCCTGAGAAAATTACAAGACCAATTTCTCATTATGATGTTTCGCTATTTCCTCGAAATGTTGCCACCTGTTGCACAACATAATAGTAGCCATTCATCAGAGAGTAACTTGGATGGTTTATCACCGAAAATTTTGGCCATACGAGTCCTGTAAATCTAGACACGTGACTCGATGACTTCGTTAAATTACTACAAAGTCCATAAATTCAACGCACTATAAACAAGTAAAAAATGCGCAATCGAGTTTTCTGTACAGTCGCTACAGCGTACTATAATCAAGGCCACCGAAAATAGATCCATCTTTCGGTGGTCTCGGTAGAATGCTGTATGATGAGTCGCAGCCCATGAAACTTTCAGCCATGGCCCGGTGGTGGCCTGTCCTATAGCGTTGCCTGACACACGATTATGACCAACTTTAACCTAAAATAAAATCTACTTGAGCTAGCTGGCTGATATTAAGCATGTTTGATGACTGAAGGGTGGATGCTCAATATGGCAATTTGCAGCCCTTTAGCCTCAGTAGTTTTCAAGATCCGAGGGCGGACACACACAGTGCGGATCCACAGACATACAGCCATCCCAATAGTTTTCTTTTACAGAAAACTAAAACTGCTAAATCTTCAACAAGGTTTCTGCCTTAAGTTTCGATATTCTATCTATCCAGCGTTACGAAAAACTTCGGGTAATCGCCAAACTAACAAAAACTTGAACCAGTTTCGATGTCCAAACAGCGCAGGTCCATTATTTCCGTCAACATATGACGTTGATTTCTATTTCCTACGTAAAACCCGCACAAGCATTGATTGAAATCCTGATATCCGACCAAATTCATACTAATAGATGTAAAGTGAATTCTATCATTTAAGCTTTTAGATTATACAATCTCTCTCTCTCTCTCTCTCTCTCTCTCTCCTCTCTCTCTCTCTCTCTCTCTCCGATCTCCATTTCTGTATGTAAATGTTTGTAGATAAAAGCTTCTACACATTGGAGTTTATGGAAATTAGGAAACTGTTCGTTGTACTGCTTGCTCATAGATTTAAGGAAATAGTTAACATATATAGCAAGTTATATAAATTATATATACACATACATACATATATATACATATACATACATATATGTATATACACACACATATACATATATATATATATATATATATATATATATATTATATATATATTAAAGGTATAAGCCACGAAGGAAAGATAAACAAGATCTTTCGACTCAACGTCCTTTACTTAGCAGACAAACTGACTTAAATGAGAAATTTGGTATAATAAAGCCCACAAAAAGTTTTATAGAGTAAGTAACACGGAGAAAGAAAATTCTAAGAACATTCTCAGTTTGCCTTATTTTAATGGATTTGAAACCATTAAATCATTGTTAAAAGCCTTTAAGGTCAACCTTGTTTTTTTTTTCTCCATAATAACACACTAAAAAGAATGTTAATACAAAATGTCCCCAGGGAAAGCAACAACATAATATATACAATTCCATGTATGGACTGCCCCTCCTTTTATCTCGGACAGTCGAGCAAGGGCTTAGAAGTAAGATTAAAACAGCATAAATATTCTGTCAAAGCTGGGCAAACATCTAATGTAATATTCATTCATTTAAGTGAAAGCAACCACTGGATAAATTGGATTGGTAGTTCAGTAATTGCAAGATCAAAAGATGTCTTATCACGAAATATCTTTTAGAATCTTCCATAATACAACTTACTTCGCATTGTAATTTTAATATTTGTCGTGGCCTGTTTCATTTAGACCCTTGTATTTGTAACATGTTTAAGAATGACCTCAAAGATATAATTACAGACTTAAATACAAATTAGTTGCCTTAGAGATATTTTCTTTGTTTAATATGTTTTGTGAATAAGTTTTTGTTTACCAAAGATCTGAATATGGTCAGCTGTCGCCCTGTATAATCCTTTAATTGTCTTGTCCCTGTGTCTGAGCAGTTGGACTTAATCTTTTTGTTCTTAAATTGTACCCATGTTTATGCTTGGCTGGAAAGGTTACTCATTCTCCAGGTGTGTTGGATTCTAGGTACTAATCTCCTTATAATCCCTCTGTCACTTGTACGACCTTTCCTGAACTCTCAATTTCTCATGTAAGTCAGTTTGTCTGCTAAGTAAAGGACGTTGAGGCGAAACTCCATTGTTTATCTTTCCGTCCTTCAGACGTGTTATCGAATGCACACTCACTTCTAAATGAAGTGGAAGTACATCTTTCCCCAGCAAATGCTACTGCATCATTGACAGGCCGACCGACGACAGGCGCTTAGATGTTGCGACAAGTTGCTCGGGCTAAGATTGACATCGCGATATCTTCCTTAATTAAACGGCCTTTGATAAAACTCAGCCTATAATTAAACTCTGACATTGATGTTAACAGCGTTTGTAATCATTTTTTATGCTAACTCACGGTACCAAATTTGAACGCAGTAGGACCATCCTTGACCCTTTGGGCTATAATTGCCAAAAGGGGCTGCGCCTCCCTGCTATCGAGGGCAGGGTAGGTAGGCTACGACCCCATTCACCCCTGGTCAGTAAGTCGAAAGGGCGTAGGCCTCCTGGCCCCTAATATTATGAGAAACCATCGGGACCCCATTTCCAGGGTGGTTGGCTTCCGTACTACTGAGAGTACTTTATGGCCTCCATATTGTGGGGAGCCTGTTTGTACCTATAGAAATACTTCTACATAGACGTCAACGTCGAAAGTTGTATAATATGAGGGGGTATGAAAAAGAGGGTTAGGACCCTCTTAAGAACGGCCATCGAATTTAGGATTTTAACTAAAACTTTCCTTGGGGAGGAGGGGGGGGGGGTAGTCTATCATAAAAATTTGGTAGCTCTAGCCGTCAACTTCGGAAGTTGTAAAATATAAGGGGATATGAAAAAGAGGGGTTATGACCCCCTTGGAAACGGCCCTCGAACTTCCGATTTTGACTGAAACCTTCGAAGGTTG
>NC_061097.1:19122024-19159524 GCF_015104395.2 Macrobrachium nipponense | reverse complement strand
CCGTCCAAGGATGCCTTGGCAGTTACATAGGGATGACCACGATGCGTTTTTCGAAAAGAATTTCCTGCCATGCCCAAGAGGGAGCGATCTTCAATCATGCTAAAACTGCCCATAACCAACGAATTAAACGACAAGACATTATCCCGAATATTGAGATTATTGATCAAGCCACAGACCATCGCCGACTGCGCCTCTTGGAAGCCTGGCATCTAGGAAAAGAAAAGCCGTCAATGAATATCACCCAACAGACTTTCCCGCTCCCTACAGCTCGCAACGAGCACCAGACGCAACCCGAGCACCAATCAAAATTTAGTTAATAAAAATTTTGCGGCTGTAGGGCGGATTTCGCCCGCCCCTTCCCAGCACTACAAGGGCGCTCGCATGGAAGACAAGCCCCAGCCATCGACGCACGAGACACTCTACGGGCTGCTCTTGAGCAAGGGCCCGTGCTGGCATAAAGCCAGCTTCATCTTAAACAAACAACACGAGAGACAGCTTAGGCCAAGAAGGATGCCCCCGGCCATCCCATGATTAATAATAAAATAATAATAATAATAATAATAATAATAATAATAATAATAATAATATCTATTTCAGCTCATGGCATATACATGGAAAATACAAAGCAGAGGCATTACAATAGATACACGTCATCTAGATCAATGGTTCCTAAACTTTTTCTGTTCGTTACCCACTTTTCATACAGGGTCCTACGGGCTGCTCTAGGAGCAAGAGCCCGTGCTGGCACAAGGTCAGCTTAATCTCAAACAACAACAACAACAGGGTACTTGTCCATGGCCCACCGCCCACCGCTAAGCAGGGTTTTATACATACTACATATCCTCAGATTATGGTCCCCTGCATTCTGCTACATGGACCACCAAGGGGCCATGGACCCCAGTTTGGGAACCATTGATCTAGATACGCTGAAGTAGTAGTAACAATAGTCAACATATTAATGGTAGTTATAGTACTAACATTGAGAATAATAGCAAAAATATTAAAAATTATAACAATTAAAAACAGATTACATATCTCCGATTATCAAAGATCAGGAATGAGTGAGCTTAATAAGTAGAGTACGTAGTGTAAGTACGTGTTATGCATCACATCTCATAAGTGGGATGCAATCAAAAAATGATTTCAAAGTTAACCGTCATTACGACGACACAAGTAAACAAACCATTAAATATACATAATTCATAACTTGGGTGTTGGAAGCCACCTACTTGATTTCATTCACAGATTTTTTCAGCAAATGGCAGGAAAACTTTATTTTGGGGGTTGGTGTCACACTCCCAGAACCAGGGGTCTTTCTGTAAAACTACAGGTATTTATTTTATTTTGGTGGTACTATAGTAAATTCACATTAACCGTGCACTTGATGTCTATGCCAATCCCTTATGACGCCCCTCATTGGCTGTTGGTAAGCCAATCCCAGGGCTGGAAACTCTCAGTCTCTCTCTCGAGTTCACACAGGCAAGATGTATGTTCCGCCTCTCCTGAGGGATACGTCTTTCAAAAGTATCCCTCAGGAGACGTGGAACACACATCCTGCCTATGTGAACTCGAGAGAGAGACTGAGTCTCCAGCCCTGTGACTGGCTTATCAACAGCCAATCAGGAGCGTCGTACGGGACTGGCCTAGACATCAGATGCACGGTTGATGTGAATCTACTATAGTGATGCTAATCCTCGTAAGTTTAAATGCCATGCAACGCAGCTTTCCTTACTCTGACTTACATAGCAACTTGTCTGTGAATGTATTTCTGTTATTCGTTATCATATTTGGTTTGTCATTCTTTTTGCTCTGATGCTTTTAATGTATGCGAATTAACTTCCTTGAAGCAGTGTTTCTTATGGTTATTTCTCATTGCATCACGCGTGGAACAGAAATAAATTTCTAACTCACATCATGATCGAACTCGACTTTCAACTGAAAAAGGCCGGGGTTCGATCCCGGTGTGAGCCACAAATTTATTTCCATTCCACAAGTTGCTCCTGCTTTGCTTACCTCTATCATTTTTACTCTGAAGGGCTCATTCGAATGATATGCTGTGAACTAGGTCACTGGTGGGTCGGGAAGTTGGCTGAAACTCGATGGCATGCTAGGCAGTAAGCCTGGCCAGGGAAAAGCCTTAAGTACAGAAGTACTTAAACTCCTACTTCTTTTACGACTTGTGTATATTGGAGCTGGCATTGCCCTTGTATTTCAGTTGAAAAACCTTGGTTTGATTCAGATGCGAGTAAAACATCATATACAGCATATATACGTATGTATATTATAATATAATATACTTATATATATAAATATATATCTACCATCATAATATATATACATGTATATATATATATATATATATATAATATATATATATATACATAAATACATACATACATACATACTATATATATATATATATATATATATATATATATATATATATATATATATATATATAAATACAATTTCACTTTCTTATCACGCCAGTTGAATCACAACATAAATCATTTATGACAGCAGAGGCAGCATATACTATATATTTGTGTATATATATATATATATATATTATATATATATATATATATATATATACATATACTTCATTTCCCCATCACGCAGTCGAATCAGAACATAAATCATTTATGAAAACAGAGGCAGAAAATATCCTAATCACAAGCCCTCTACTATTACAAGAGCCGCCGCATTTATAAATAAATATATGTGTCCAGGCAAAAAAAAAAAAAAAAAAAAAAAAAAAAAGGAATAAAAGAATGATTTAAAATCCTACTGTACAGCTTGCACCTCCTCCATCACGCCCTGATTGCTATCAGCAATTGCACAGCCAAACAATTCACAATTCCTCGACACAGTAAGTCTGGCAGTCTGCTTCGTTACTCCTACTCTCAAGCATTTAATTTTGTGAGAAAGATTCTGGGCTTTCAGGCTGTGTTGCCAATGGAAAAGTTTTTCGCTTTTCTTTACAAGGATAAAAGCAGGTCAGGTGTATTACGATCTACCTTATATATATCATATATATATATATATTATATATATATATATATAATAGTATATATATATATATATATATATATCTATATATATATATATTTATATATATATATATATATATATATATATATATATATATTATATGTCTATATATACATATATATGTCTATATATACATATTATATATATATATATGTATATATATATATATATATTATATAGATATATATATATATATACATATATATATGAGGGAAAAATTATTCCCCTATTCAGATCATTTCCCACTGGCTCTTGGCAAAATAATAAAGTTAGTTGGATTATGTGAATCTAACGACGTATTTTCGTTCGGAGAGTCACTCTATAAGCAAAATTTTCGGGCGTAGCGTGGGCAGCCCTTTAAGTCCTTTTTTAGGCAATCTGTACATGGAATATTTCGAAACTATAGTAATAAATGCAATAAAACCCAAAACCATGCTGTGGATGAGATATGTAGATGATCTTCTAACATTTTGCGATAATAGGTGGGGCAATTTCAACGAATTCCTTTCAAAATTAAACGGATTAGTGCCCAGCATCAAATCTAAAGTTTTAATAATTAAAGACACGATATAATACAAATTTACCATATACAGAAAACCAACAGTCTCACTTTCATACTTTCATTACTTTAGTTATCATGACATTTCTATCAGGATAAGCGTATCCAGCAACCTATTCTTAGGAACCTTACGAATTTGTTCCCCAGATTTCTGGGAAAAGGAATTTGAACTAATTCGTAAGCAGCTTTCGTCTTTAAGGTATCCTGACCATATAACTGAGAAAGCGAATCATAAAGCAAGAGTAATTTTCTACCGACCCCCTCAAGACAAGACAAGAGAGACACACAACAATAAAATAAAAACCCCACACCTGGACAGGATTAAGACGGTGACCCAGAGTCTCGGAAAATTAGCCCTATTGCCTTTACCTACCTAAATACCCCAGCCAAATCCCTGATTAACGTCCAACAAAAGACAATCCCAAAGACACAGTAGTATACAAAATCCCATGCCTGGACTATGCCCAATCTTACATCGGTTTTACAGGAAAATTACTTCCCCAGAGATTAATACAACAAGAATGATCAGTTAGGTATGGAGAACAGAGCTCAGCTATTTCTAACCATAAAAATAACCAAAACCACAGAATAAACTGGAATTTGTCACGTGTAATTTATAGCAGCAAATGTCGGTACAAAACCCAGATGATAAACAAAGACAGGTAATGAACATCCCAAAGGGCATCTGGGATTCAGATATCATAGATAAAATCTTTTTTCAACCAACGCTTCAGAAGATTAAAGAGAAATTATCAGCAGGGTTGACCTAGTAAAACGGCTACCTGTGGATGGATCTCTTGGTATAAATACCTCCTTTTCTGTAACTTTCCTCATTCATTACCTTCCTGAAGACAGACATATCAGTCTCTGAAATATAGTACTTACTTTCTATATTTTGGTGGTTTTATGGGCTCCTTTTATTATCATTATTATACAAAAATATATACATATATATATATATATATATATATATATATATATATATACATATAAATAAACTTATCACAACGACGTAATTCATATGCAAGCTTTAAGCTACAAATGTTCTTTAATATCCAGTTCGCTCTACCTGCGGATTACAAATATGAATATAAATTATTTCTGAGGTAGAGCGAATCGGATATCAAAGGACATTTATTGCTTAATGCTCATATGCTCATATATATATATATATATATATATATATATATATATATATATATATATAAATCACGTATTATCCGTTAGCGTGTTGTACTCACTTCAAGAACGACCGTCACCCACAGGAGGTTGAAGGCGGCGAAGAGGGCGTACTCCGTCAGCGTGTCCACGGAGAGCACTAGCTGCAGTAGGCCTAGGGCCGCCGGCAGGGCCAGGGCCATCGTGTAGTAGCCCAGGAAGCTGAAGTACATCGCTACCGACTCCCCGAAGTAGGATCTGATCTCCTCTGCCGGAAGGAAAAACGAAGGTTAAGAGTTCAGAATTTTCAATTGAGTTGAATACAGAATTTATACCACAGGCCAAGCACTGGGACCTACGAGGCCATTCAGCGCAGAGACGGAAATTGTCAGTAAAAGGTTTGAAAGGTGTAACAGGAGGAAAACCTCGCAGCTGCACGAGAGGGTGGAAAGTAAGAGAGAAGAAAGAGAATATCCAATGAGGTAGAATAAAAAGGGGTTACAAATAGGGGCGAAAGGCACACTACAAAGCACTTTTAAGTAATGCCTACAGTGCACTTCATGAGGTATACTGCCGGCATACCCCACCACGAGGAACATTACCAAGATCAAAGGGTTAAGGGTTATCATTTGGAGGATTATGGAAAAAAGTCACCAGTCACAAGATTGTAAGTGTAAGTACGACCTTCAAATGGACAGAGGTCATACTCAGAGGTCATACTTGGAAGGTCAAAAGGAAATGATTAATTTATATACAGACAAGCCAAGATGAAAATGATGAAGGTTACAAGGAAAAAGAAGTTAAAGTATGAAGGTCACAAATACAAAGAATATAACTGAAGCTTACAATGACAAATTTCCAATTAAGAAGGCCAAAGGACTCTGGTCAGTACAATAAAGGTCTCACGTGAAAAGTCCATAATTAAGAAGAGGTCAACGAAAATCACTTGAAAACTATGAGGCTTGTAACGGGAGTAGAGTGAAGATCTTCAGGGTCAAACTTAAGTAGGATACAAGGACAAAGGTTAAAATTAAGATAATAGAGATAAACGTTACAATAATGAAGATTTAATAGTAAATGAAGTTACCTGTCACATTATCGGGCATGGCGTGTTACGTGCACATATAATAACTATATGAAGAGAGAGAGAGAGAGGAGAGAGAGAGAGAGAGAGAAGAGAGAGAGAGAGAGAGATTCATTACACGACTCGTTCTATAGAGAAAAGAAAATAGCAATATATATTTTCACAATAAATATTCCCTTTAAAACGGGGATAAACATGCAATATTTATAAAATATAAATATAACAGCATTGAAAGGTCCTGTTTCTCATTTAGATGTTTAACACCAAATCCAAAGCAACATTAAGCAGCGTCGTTACTTCCAGCAGTACATGCAACACAAAGCAAAACCAAGCAACATCACGGTCACTTTCCGGGGTGTTTGCTTATCTCATGCAAAACAGCTAAACATTCTTGAATTTGAGCAACAAAGCCCAAGAATCTAGGTAAACCTGTTAAACCATTCTTGAGCCACCCTGGAAAACCTATGTTCTGAGGTTTTCAGAAAAGGCTTATGTACAGGTGATCACAACTCCCAAACATTGTCTTGTCAACAATGATGATATCTGCGTCATTAAGGCAGCTACTATTTTCGAAGTGATGACAGCTGTATGTTAAGTAAGGACATATATTATACAAAACTGCAAACACTATATTTTCATATGCATTTGCATGCACTAAGACACGTTCAACACAAGTGCATAAAGGTACCGAGCAATTCTGCACAATCGGTAGTTAAGTGTATATAAGCAATAGGCTTTTATAATAAGATTTCCTTATTTCGCATCAGGAAGTCTCAGTCTCTTTTTTCACACATTTGTGGGAGTCTTCTCACAGTCCAGATTTTGTGATTCTGTCGATGGAGAGCGTTCTATTACGGATATTCAATACAGAAAACAAATCGCTCCCTGTTATTGCACGGAATGCTCAACCAAGAAGTAAATCCAACGTTTACTGACAACTATACTCAAGTAACTCCAAATTCTGATCCTGTATTGACAATCTTTGACTGAGATATTCTCAGTCGAAGATTGTAAATACATGATCAGAATATGACGATTTGTAGAGATTTAAATTATACAATTTCTGTCAAGTTCAAAGGAATACCACAGACGTTTTCCAATACTGACAAGATACAATAAACGTGTGGGAATTTAGTAAAGGAATTCTACGGAGCTGCCACATTTATTCGGACTATTTCAAGTCACTTTGGACCAGGAAAATGGATATCCATTCATAATTGGACAATAAATCATTGTGGTAACTGTTACCTATCGCCCCGCCCCCCGCGCCACCCCGACTAAAATGAACTTTTATGGTATTCGAATTTTCCACCGTAGACAAACAGCAAGATTGTTTGTTTGTATGGAGTTTTTACGTTGCGTGTAACCAATGGTTATTCAGCAACGGGACCAACGGCTTTACTTGACTTCCGAACCACGTCGAGAGTGAACTTCTCTATCACCAGGAATACACATCTCTAACCCCTCAATGGAATGACCGAGAATCGATGTGGCAGGCAAAGACCATACCAACCACGCCACTGAGGGGCTTACAAACAGCAAGATGGATCTGTCACTGATGCGCCAACGCAATTTTCCACACAGCTGAGGCAACAAAATGTCCATGCATATAAAATGGAAGACGAAGAACAGGGCTATATTATAATGAACTTTTAGAGCTCCTCTTCAAGGTAATGTACTCACGTATCCACACGTTACTGAATTAATACCCACTTTTAATAGCATAAGTATCCAAGTATGAGCATTAAAGCATCAATAAATTAAATAGAGGTAAATGGACAGACGTAGGTTAGTTGCGATCTCCGGCCCACTCTCCAGGTCACTTATTTATTCAAGTAACCTACATATTCACTCAAAAATCGATGATTGAAGAGGGATACTGCCCATATCAGTGAAACATAAAGTAAAACGTCTTATGACGTGTTTCCTTGCAAGAGGTTTTTTCTCTTCGAAAAACTTCTTGCAAGGAAACACGCTTATTTACGTAAAAATCCACGAGTACAGACGTATTATGCCCATAAAAAAATAAAAAATAAATAAAGAATAAAAAAGCTTGACTAACGTTCCTCAGAGTAGATCGAGATGCTAGGAGTGACTTATTTCGCATTTTGCAGAAGAAAAAAAATTAATCATAGAAAATAAAATAAATTCAGATACGCAGAACGAATACTTTCATTTAACGATGCTGAAAACGTGAACAAGGCACAGATAACAAATAAAACTATTCAGAGAGATACAGACGAACAATAAGAGGAATGATAAGAGAAAGTTGTAAATAGGTCAAAGAGAGAAAAAAATTAATAAGGAGGAGTAACTGTATATTCATAAGTAATAATGGAGCTCATAAAAAAAATAAGACACATGATATAAAGCAATAACAGTTAACAGATAAGGTCAGAGAAAGGAGAAAGAGAGATTTATAAAATTCGAAAGTACAACTCAGCAGACTTAAAAAAAATTATTGAAATACCGATTGGGAGGAAATCAAAATGCATAACATATGAATCTTAGATACCTACTTACAACGATCAAAGATGGGCAGAAAACGGCATCTACAAATCAGTTATAGAAAGTCAGAATAAAAACTGGAATTTAATCGATGGAAAAAAAAAAGACACACCCTGCTCCATAAAGATTTGAAAAAGCATTCAATCGGAAAATAAGAACAAGATAAATGATATCTGACAAAATAAATGTAGCACATCTATCTATGAGACCTGCGTTTAAAGAATAACTGGTTATTTACGTCTTCGAACACGAAAATGGGAATAGAAAGTGTATTCTTCTCTAAACTTTGGTTTAATAAATGAGATTCTTGATATATATATATATATATATGCTTAAAAAATCACAGTAGATGCACGTGACTTCATTAAATATGCGAATACCACAGGAAAATGATAGGCAGAAATCCAAGCGCTTTCGTCTTTTCTAAGACACTATAAAGGAATGAATGTATGTATGTATGTATATACACATATATATGAAAATATCTGATCACATGTATTCTGTTCAATGAACACCAATATGGGAAATGGAATTTACCTAGTAATAAAAAGCCAAATTAGTGAATATCGTTCTTGTGTAAAATGGATATGCTGGAAGATTAAAAATTTATCAATTTTGAGTACGTCAAGTCTGATAAATATTGCTATTCTCTACTTAATTGCCTAAAATAGGTAAATAATTGAAATGATACGAATTGCAGATTAGATTTGTAGGAAGATGGGGAAGAAGATTAAAAAAAATAGTTTGTAGGAAGGTGGAGAAAAGAAATTGTAAAAAGGCGAAGAAGAAAATCTAATACAAAAAAATTTTTTAGAATGTGGGGAAGAAAATTGTTAAAAGGTGGGAAGAAAATCTAATAAAAAAATTTGTAAAAAGGTGGGGAAGAAAAAAAAACTTTAAAAGATGAGGAAGAAAATCCAATAAAGAAATTGTAGAAAGGTGGGGAAGAAAATAAAAAATTTTTTTTACAAAAGTGGGGAAAACTAAAAAAAAATGTAAAAAGGTGGTGAAGATAAAAAAAAAATTGTAAAAAGGTAGGAAAAAAAATGTAAGAGGTGGGGAAGAAAATAAAAAAAAATAGCAGAAAGGTGAGGAAGAAAATAAAAAATTGTAAAAAGGTTGGGGAATAAAATCTAATAAAAAATTTGTAACAAGGTGGGGAAGAAATTTAATAAAAAAAATTCTAAAAAGGTGGGGAAGAAAATTTAATAAGAAAATTTGCAAAAACGTGGGGAAGAAAATCTAATAAGAAAATTTGCAAAAACGTAGGGAAGAAAATCTAATAAAAAATGTGTAAGTAGGTGGGGAAGAAAATAAAAAAAAATTGTAAAGTAATAAAGAAAAATAAAAAAATATGTGGGAAGGTGAGGAAGAAACTTAACAAAACTAGAAAAAATAACTGTTTTATTATGAAGAACCAATGTCAAATAAATAATTGCCAACCTAATGCAAATTGCAACATCAAGTTTCAATCATCTTTATGGGAACTGAAGGAAATGAGCCAAAAGAACCCGATTCGTTTGCAGGAATTTAGGTCTAACAATCAATAAACGCACTTGACATTTAATTACCAAATAATCGAAGTCATAACAGAAAATTATCGACCAGATGCCAAAGGTAAAAATGAAAGTCATCTCTATTCTTATTTTCGAGATTAGAAAACATTTGAAAGAAAGGCATGTATACATTACATATATATATATATATATATATATATATATATATATATATATATATATATATTAACAGCGAAGGGCGTCGCCCCTGCTATTTTAATATTTGGTATGCGTTTAGCCAGAGCGGTAGGCGAACTGGTAACCCTCAGTCCCTCCCTCTCTCTCTCTCTCTCTCTCTCTCTCTCTCTCTCTCTCTCTCTCTCTCTCTCAAGGTGATCACTGGCATAGCCTTTCTCTCTCTCTCTCTCTCTCTCTCTCTCTCTCTCTCTCTCTCTTATCTAAGGTCATCAAATCAGAGTCGGAGTTACAAAAATACATACGTTTATTCAAAGTAAAGTACTAACTGAAAAATTTAGATTCTTACAGGATAATTAATGGAATGATAATAGTTCAAGTCCCACAGACAACTAACTCAGATAACCCCCCGGTATTTAAATGTCTTAATCAGTAATTAGTCACACCAATTATCTCTTCTCCAGAATATTATAGTTCCCTCCACTAGGACACTCGGCCCCCTCACTAGAACCGCCTGTTTAAAAGACAGGAGAACACACTAGTGAGCACACACAGTTGTAAAGACAAAGTCAAAAGATTAAATGAAATAGAACATCTTTACAAGATATCAAAACAAGCCATCCCTTTGGCTAAAGCATAATAACACTTACCCATTACAGCTTAGAATTTCACACACTTTCAAAAGGAAACACCTCGGCATACGCCATCGTGGCTCTGCCTTTCTCGCACAGACCTCTCCATAAGTCTTTCCCTAGTTTTGGCTAAAGATGCCATAGAACGAAGAGGGCGGCACACGTACACATGAATTCACACTCTTCGTCAATGCCCCAAATAACTGGTCACAGCCAGTTTTCAAAGGCACCTTGAACAAGCCCTCACGAACTCACATACCCACAGAACGAACATTGACCTGCTTAAGTAAGCATCTTAGTGTCACACCATCCCAGAAAAGATTTATCAGCTTTCTCTAGGTTGTCGCTCGAACTCTGTCTCCATGGGAAGTTAAATATGATGAATCTGCACCTCACATTATAATGGTACATTAAACATATTATTAATTATAGCCCTCTTTTATGTAACAGATGCTCGGCCACTACCCTGGCTAGCCCCTGCCTATCCATAGCTCACATAAAACAGCTTATACACATAAAACACATTGGCCAGCTCAAAACACAAAATATAGTAGTAACTGCCCGTCTCTGGCAGCACAACGTATTGTCTATCATGCTTCATCTCCAATAACAATCGGGCGTATAAACTTTTACTGCATCTTGGATTCTTGAATATCCCTCTTTATCTGCAACTTATATATATATATATATATATATATATATTATATATATATATATATATATATATATATATATATATATATATATATATATATATATATATATATATATATATTATATATACATATATTAATATATATATATATATATATATATATATATATATATATATATTATATATATATATATATATATATATATATAGTATATATTATATATATTATATATATATATATATATATACGTATATATATATATATATATATATATATATATATATATATATATATATATAATATATGAGATCCAGCTTTGTGATAAATATAAATCCACTTAATATGAACGCAAGATTTGATATAATTTATATATTTTCTCACTGCTGGGCGGGGAGAGGAGGAGGAGGTGGAGGAGGAGTATAGATAATATATTAGACTATTAAGAAGGACATTAAAGAGCAGTAAAAGAAATGATGAGAGAAAGCTGTAGACGAGGTCAGAGAGTAAAAATAAATGAGATATAACGGCAAATCGATGAGTAATAATGAAGATAAAGAAAAATTAAAAGTAAGGCAATTGATATAAAGCAATAACAGTTTACAGATGCGATCAGGTAGAACGAGAAATTCAAAACACGAAAGTGAGAACACCTGTACTGCTGAGCACAGACAAGCAACAACAACAAAAAAAGTAAATGTGAGATATTGATTGACAGAAAATAAAAAAGAATAAAATATGAATCTCAGATATCTGCTAAAAAACGATGGACACATTTATAAATCAGTTAAAGAGAATCTGAATGGAAACTGGAATTTAGCAGAAAAAAATAAAAGGTGAGAAAAAATAAAAAATAAAATAAAAAACAAAAGGAGAGAAAAAATAAAAAATAAAATAAAAAAATAAGAGGAGAGAAAAAATAAAAAATAAAATAAAAAATAAAAGGAGAGAAAAAATAAAAAATAAAATAAAAAACAAAAGGAGAGAACAGGCTCCATAAAGATTAGAAAAGCATTTAAGCTCACGATAAGAATAAGGAAATGATATCAGACTAAACACAATCAAGTGAAGTGTAGTGTAACAATCTATCTACAAGACCTGGGTATAAAGGGTACCCAAGTTTTTTTACAACTCAAAACTCGAAAATGGGAAGAAGAAGGTTGATTCAACTCTGAATCCTTGGAATACTAACGAAATTCTTATTCAACAGTAAAAGTTTCAACAAATTAAAAAAAAAAATTATTTATTTTTGTTCACTGACCGCCCTTAAGAATGATTAAAACTAAGTTTCTGAACATTGTACTTTTTTTTTACTTATCAATCGTTCCTCCTGACCCTCCCTAAAAAAAATGTACACTTCTGCATTTCGTATCTTGTCGATAATTTTGATATTTGTGGTAATTCAGTATCTAAATGGCAATGATTGTTTATTCTGACGTATTGTAAAAGTATTTTTTTTTTTTGCATTTCTCACTTTCCATTTTGTTAAAATGATATTCACTAAGTTGTCATATCATCGTCGGATAAATATAATTTTCTATCATATATATAGAATTCTTGTAATAAAACTTATTTTATTACAAAAATACTATATATATATATATATATATATATATATATATATATATATATATATATATATATATATATATATATATATATATATATATATATATATATATATATATATATATATATATATATATATATATATATATATATATATAGAATAGGAAATTAAAATCATCCGACAATAATATGCTAACTTGTGAATCTCTTGCTTACGTGGAATGCAAAGTGAGAAATGCAAAAAAAAAAAAAGAAAAAAAAACATTTATAATAAGTGAGAATTAATAAACATTGCCATTTGATAATTTGATACCGAATTACCAAAAATAGAAAAATTATCGACAAGATACGAAATGCAAAAGTGTACATTTCCTTTTTTCAGGGAAGGTGCGGAGGAAAGATTAGAGGGAAAAAATGAAAAATTGAACATTATTCTTTTAAAAATCCATATACAATGTACAGGACAGTTAGTTATAGTCATTTATAAGGGCGGTAAGGGAAAAACACCAAATAAATCTATCCATTTCACAGGATTTCAGGTCTACTGAACTATTATTGTTAGTTAGGTACCAAATATACGAAAACATAAAAGAAAAGTGATCTACCAATAGCAAATGAAAAAGTAAAATTTCTTATTAAATCATATTTCTGAGACTTGGCAAAATTACACAAAGTTAAAAATAATATAATTATTTTTGAAAAGGCTGGCGGGCGATGGAGGGGAGGTACGGGGGAGGAAGGAGAGGGGGAGGAGGATGGGGGGGAGGGGGATACTGGAGGGGAAGGATGATAGGAGGGCGGGGATGGAGGGGGAGGTACGAAGGAGATAGGAGGGGGATGGAGAGGTACGGAGAAGGAGATAGGAGGGGGATGGAGGGGGAGGGGTGGATGGACTATGAAATGAGGACGCCACAGATAATAAATTCAGAACGATATAAATTACCAATGAAAGAAATGAGAAAAAGTTGTAGTATGAGCACAAAGACGGGAAGAATTGATGGTAAACGACAATGCAAAGATAATAAGTGAGTCAAGTGATACAGAGCAATAACAGTTAAAGGATGAGGTCACAGAAGAGAGAGAAATTGAAAATAGGAAAACGAAAACACCTGTACTGCTGAGCAGACAGAAAAACAGATCGTAAATAAATGAAAGAAATTAATAAGGAGGAAAACCAAAGGGCAGAAAATGATTAGTCTGTAGATATCAGGTTCAATCCGATAAAAGATGGACACAAAGCGCCATCTATAATGATCGAAAAACACTATTAATGAGAAACTGGTATCCAGTAGAGAAACAGACAGACAGACAGAGAGAGTTGTTTCATAAGTATTAAAAAAGTAACTTAACATAAACAAAAGTAAGAAACTGATATTAGACATTGGATAATCAAGTGAAAGGCAGCAAATCCATCCACAAGACCTCGGTTGGAGTAGGATTTCATTATTTAAGTTTCAAAACACAAAATGGGAAAAGTTAAGCATTGGATTAATAAAAGAGATGCTTATTCAAAAATAAAGGCAAAATAATATTTAAAAGAAAGTAATCTCATTACAAGATTCCTGTTAAATATACACGAAGATAGAAATTTTAATTTATGAAATGGTGATATGACAACGCAATGAATACCACTATGTATTAGTACTTAAAAGGCTGACATGAACATTAAACACAATAAAAAAACATGTATCCATGTATAGAAACTCACGTCTCATGAATAATGCTAGTTAAGATACTAAATTACTAAACATAGAAATAACATCGATTTGTTTTGTTTGTATGGTGCTTTTACGTTGCATGGAACCAGTGGTTATTCAGCAACGGGACCAACGGCTTTACGTGACTTCCGAACCACGTCGAGAGTGAACTTCTATCACCAGAAATACACATCTCTCACTCCACAATGGAATGGCCGAGAATCGAACCCGCGACCACCGAGGTGCGACGCTAATACCATACCAACCACGCCGCTGAGGAGCTTTGGTTCAAGTGAAAACAAAATTTTTCATGAAGATGGGAAGAAAATTTCATAACAGAAAACTAAACTATTTACCGTCGAAAACCCAAGTCTAAAACAGGACGATGTCGACCGAATATCAAATGAAAAAGTAAGTTTTAATCATTTTTCGGGGAACTGAGGAAATTAAAAAAAAAAAATAATAAATAAATAAATAAATAAATAAATAAATAAATAAATAAAAATTAACAAAAAGAGATCCATTACCGGTAATTCAGGTCTAATGAATCTCTTCTTATTTAGATACTAGTAAATATACGAAAAAATACAAGATGAATTATCCACTTAATATCATATGAAAAATGAATCTCTTCTTAATTCCTGTTCTTCAGAATAGGAAAAACTTTAAAAAAAATAATTAGATATATAAATTCTTAAAAACAGAAAAACTAAACGAAAATAATGACATATTCACGAGACTACTAGAGCAAGGAAACAAAAATAATAAAAAAATAAATAATCCACTTGATAAGAATACGAAAGTAGATATCATTTATCAATCTTCTGTCAAGTGGCGGGGGACAGAGGAGGGAGGAGGGGTGAGAGGAGATGGGGGTGGGTGTTGTGATGAAATGAACAAGTCACAAATAATAAACTATACTAATTGGAGCGATTTAAAATAGTAATAAATACGATATAATATTACTACAGATGGGGTTAAAGAGAGAGAGGAAAAATGAACAGAAAACGCAGAGAGGAAAATGAATAGAAAACGCAGAGAGGAAAATGAATAGAAAACGAACCAGCAAATCGACAAGCACAAAGCAGGGTAAGAACGATTAAATATGACAGTTAACAGATGAGGGTCTGGACGACGGAATGTCGAATGCACGATCGAGCAGGCAAGCACTCGAGAAGCAGAGAGAGAGAGAGGCGGGTCTTCGAGAATGCCTGTGTCTTGTACGTCCATTATCTTTACGCACCAATGAAGTTGTTCTGGCTTATAACTCGTGTTCTAGGCACGGAGAGGTCGGTCGTAGTTGACCTCATCAGTGGCTGTAAATAGTTGTTTTCTTGGCCTTTTTTTATATATTACTTTTCTTCTGTCACCTTCCTTCTGTCTCCCTCAAAGTAATTTTCCTTAATCTGATGATAATTATTTTGTTTCTCTTCTACTGTTTATTGTCTTTGTTGTATCTTCTTCCGGTATATGCGTTTGGCAAGTAGCTGCCCTCTCTCTCCTCTCTCTCTCTCTCTCGTCTCTCTTCCAATCTCTCTCTCTATCTCTATATATATATATATTATATATATATTTGTGTGTATATGTACATATATATATTATATATATATATATATAATATATATTATATATGTTACGCTTAATGTGGATAATTGCCTAATGTGAACATTTTGCAGAAAATTGCCTAATGTGTACATTAAGCAAGCAGTTTGCATAAAGTTTACAATTTGTTAACATTAGGCCAAACATGCCTGTTGTTCAAATTATGCAGCTCAATTTTGCCCGATGTGAATACGACTCCCTAATCTAAACATATATTATGGTTTAGTATAGAAATGGAAATTAATCCAACAGACAACCCACGGGAGGTTACAAGAGAATGCAACATGGTTAATGTAGAGACAGTTTAAAGAATTCCAATTTATTTGTATAAATACATACATAATTAATGCAATATCAGTAAAAGAGAAATAAGTCAATAGATCTCAGGGTTCAGTTGAGTCCAGTCAGAAATTTTTGCATGATCTGCCCGGTTGACAGCGCGAGTTGCATCGTTTTTTTCTTAGGCAGCTGCATCGCCCTGATGTACATAGAGTAGTACATTGACACTTTATAAATCCTTGCCCACCAGTGGCTCTTGCTGTTGCTGTTCTTATCGATAGGCAGATATCAGGAACCTCTTCAGACTTTATCAGGGCTGTTTGGTTGCACTTAGATCAGCTGCTATAAATTTTGGTCCAAGAATTCCCTCCCGACAACCTACACTGTATAGTCCATCTTGTTCCTTGAGGACGACCACTAAGAGATTTTTAAGATCTGTTGGACCACGATCGACATCCGGGACCCTCAGCGTAGCACACTGACCAATGGATAATGGCTTAAGACAGACCCAAAGTTTCGAACAACATTCGAACAACAGTGATTCGTCATTCAGTTCACATTAGGCAAAATACCCTCGCCTAATCTGAAAATCATGCATAATGTTGACAATAGGCAAGTAATTTGGCTATTATCAACATTGTGCAAAACAAATTGCCTAATATGGAGATCAGGCAATTTTTCTGCCTAATGTTCACATTAGGCAATTATCCACATTATGCGTAACACACACACACACACACACACATATCATATATATATATATACATATATATATATATATATATATATATACATATATATATATATATATATATATATATATATATATATATATAGCGGGTATGTAGTTAATTTACGTTCACTATTCACCCGCAACGAATACACCATAGTCCACGATTAGTTTACCTAGAAACATTCTGATTTCAACTCATTTAAGAAACAGATTTAAAAAATCAGAAGAATTACAATAATCAAACGCAAATATTACTTCAAGAGAGGAAAGCTTTTCCTACAATTAACCTGCATTCATATCTAATATCCATGAATTTTCCATATACCAGCTACAATATATCTAAAATACTATTCATACTGACCGCGTTTGAATAGCTCAGACACTGGGCTGCTATAAATTTGGGTCTATCTTAGTTTTACCAGACCACTGAGCTGATTAACAGCTCTCCTAGGGCTGGCCCTAAGGATTAGATATTTTTACGTGGCTTGGAACCAATTGGTCACCTAGCAACGGGACCTACAGCTTATTGTGGATCCAAACCACATTACATCGAGAAATGAATTTCTATCGCCAGAAATAAATTCCTCTGGTTCCGCGTTGGCCGAGCCGGGAATCTAACTTCGGACCACCGGATTGGTAGCCGAGCGCGAAAACCACTAGTCCAATGAGGAACTTGGGCTGCTATAAAAGCAGTGGAAAACCATTTCATAACTTCTCATGAGAAATGAGAAATCCTACAGTATCTCATTCTGTGTTATTTTAGCTATTTTGTAGCCTCGACAAAAAGTATTCTGCTGGCACAGATATATATATATATATAATACATATATATATATATATATATATATATATATATATATATATTTCTATATTTATATTTATATACATAATAACCAATAAGAAAATCCAGAGGCAATCAGAACACACGCTCCTGGACCATCCATGGGCCAGGGCATAAGGCTAGCAACTTCATCCCCAAAAAAGACATGCTTCAAATGTCTGGGCAAATTTTTATAAACTGGTGTAAGTTAAAGCATATCTCCCATTGCGTCATTTCTTTGCTCTGCACAGACCAAACGAAAAATAATTAGTTGTTTATCTGAAGTTGGAATAAGAGCAGATTCAATGGGAAAATTTAAAAGAAAAATAACGAATAAATATATTTATAAATAAATAATTGCAGGGCAAAATATGCAAATCGACTGGAGAAGATCTAATATAAAAGAATAGTAAAGAAAAAATATACTTATAAATAACAGAAGGGCAAAATATACAAAACGATTGGGAAAGGTCATTAAAAGAATAAAAAAGAATAAATATACTTATAAATCAATAAATTGCAGTGGCAAAAGAAAAATATGCACATCGACCTGGGAAAGGTCTATAAAAGAATAAAGAAAAAATGTACTCATAAATAACTGTAAGCCAAAATATACAAACGATTGGGAAAGGTCATTAAAAGAATAAAAAAGAATAAATATACTTATAAATCAATATTGCAGGGCAAATATGCACATCGAACTGGGAAGGTCTATAAAAGAATAAAGAAAAAATGTACTCATAAATAACTGTAAGCCAAAATATACAAAACGATTGGGAAAGGTCATTAAAAGAATAAAAAAGAATAAATATACTTATAAATCAATAATTGCAGGGCAAAATATGCACATCGACTGGGAAAGGTCTATAAAAGAATAAAGAAAAAATGTACTCATAAATAACTGTAAGCCAAAATATACAAAACGATTGGGAAAGGTCATTAAAAGAATAAAAAAGAATAAATATACTTATAAATAAATATGCAAATCGGCTGGAGAAGGTCTATTAAAGATTAATATACGAAAAAATATACTTATGAATAATTGTAGGGCAAAATAAACAAATCGACTGGAGAAGGTCTATTAAAGATTAATATACGAAAAAATATACTTATGAATAATTGTAGGGCAAAATAAACAAATCGACTGGAGAAGGTCTATTAAAGATTAATATACGAAAAAATATACTTATGAATAATTGTAGAGCAAAATATACAAATCGACTGGGAAAGGTCATTAAAAGAATAACAAAGAAATAATATACTTACAAATGAATAATTGCAGGGCAAAATAAGCAAATAGACTGGGAAAGGTCTATAAAAGAATAATAAAGACAAAAATATACTCGTAAATAACTGTAGGACAAAATATACAAATCGTCTATAAAAGAATAATAAAGAAAAAATATAGGGCTACTTTTAAGTACTTGTAGGGCAAAATATACAAATCGACTAGGAATGGTCATTAAAAGAATAATAAAGAAAAAAATATACTTATAAACAATTGTAGGGCAAAATATACAAATCGACTGGAGAAGGTCTATTAAAAGAATGGTAAAGAAATATACTCATAAATAATTGTAGGGCAAAATATACAAATCGACTGGAGAAGGTCTAATAATAAAGAAAAAATATACTTATAAATAATTGTAGGGCGAAATATACAAATCGACTGGAGAAAGGTCTATTAAAAGAATAAAGAAAAAATAAAATTATAAATTATTGTAGGGCAAAATATACAAATATACTGGAGAAAGTCTATTAAAAGAATAATAAAGAAAAAAATATACTTATAAATAATTGCAGGGCAAAATATACAAATCGACTAGGAATGGTCATTGAAAGAATAATGAAGAAAAAATATATAAATTCACTGGTAAAGGTATAAGTAAAAAGCATAAGTAAAAACGAATTGAAAAATATTGATACAATACATATAGCATCAATAAAAACACAACATATGCTGAAGAAATCTACAAAGGAGGAAGTAAATAAGCAAACAAACAAGTGTAGGTAAATCAATATACAAAGAATATGGAAAAATATGTAAAAGTTCAAATAATATATATATATATATATATATATATATATATATATATATATATATATATATATATATATATATATATTAAGAAACAAACCGCCGAAAAGAGCACTTAAAACATATACAAAAAAAAATCAACTACAATTAAATCAAACGAATAAAAATGGCAGCATGAGGAAAATAAGAATGAAAAAAATATATTGGTTTGATAAAGAAAAAATAAAGTAAAAGATATAGTTCCACTTAAATAAATGGAGCTAAAATATTAGTAACAATAAAGTACAAATGAAAACAAAAAAAATTATTGTTTCACGAGCAAAAACTAGCAGCGAAAATGTGAAAACGGCCTCGAATGCAAACATTGAATATATTAATTAAAATATCATCCTGAAGAGAGAGAGAGAGAGAGAGAGAGAGAGAGAGAGAGAGAGAGAGAGAGAGAGAGAGTGTGTGTGTGTTTCAAAGCATCAAATATCTGATGTGAAAGGTAGAATGATTTATCAGATTCCAAACAGTAGGAGAGAGAGAGAGAGAGAGAGAGAGAGAGAGAGAGAGAGAGAGAGAGAGAGATCAGGTGTGAAAGAAAGAATGATGAATGTAATGGACTCCAAACTGTAAGAGAGAGAGAAGGAGAGGGAGCATCAAAATCAAGTGTGAAAGAATGATGTATGAAATGGACTAAAAACTGTTAGAGAGAGAGAGAGAGAGAGAGAGAGAGAGAGAGAGAGAGAGAGAGAGAATAAATCAAAATACCACAGCACTCAACCTCTTGTGAGTAAAAAAAGGCCGAGAAATGAGATGAAAAAATCGAGGAGGGAAAATCCAACAATTCCAGACAAAGAGATTAAGCCAAACACACACCCAAGGCATTTTAACAACACGTCAACGTCATCATCCGGTTAGAAAGCAAGACAGCGTCTACCTGTGTAATAGCTCTCCCCTCTTCCAGGGGCTTCGGCATATTGGTCGCAAACATCTTTTCTTTTGGGAAAAGGTATTGCCAGCGTTGGTAGTTTAAATGCCGGGAGGACCCTCTCTGAAAATGGACAAGGAAATCATATATTTTTTATTATTTTTTAAAAATTTTATACTGTGACTAGACATGGGGCTTTCAGGCACACCAAATCAGTTTGTAGATACCCAAGTTCACCTTTTGACAACCATGATGCCACTACAGTATTAGGAACACCATGAGCATCTGAGGCTGGAGGTGGCACTCCAATGTTGCTTTTATGGGCACAAACCAGTGCCACACGTCACGAAGGATCTGAGGATCGATAGCACTCAGACATCCTACCCATACACATCAATAATTGTCAGTGTCCTTTTGATGTTCTGGTCACATCTTGTACAACAAGAAGCAATGAATATGAGTGAAGACAGGCAGATGATAGTATTCTAGCTTACTCTTTAGTTAAGCATTAAGCAAAATCTAACCAAAATTTCCTTCAAAAATGACAAAAGTTACGTTGTTATTCATTAGCAAAATTAAATAGCTAAACAGATAGTTATTTGATTTGCATTGAAATCGACTGAAAGAGCTCAAAACGTCAAAATACTTATCACTAAGAAAGCAGGCAAAGAACGAGGTTCGCAAACGAAGTAGAAGGATGCAAGCAAACTAAGAAAGCGAAAACGAGGGCCAAGCAGTACAACAACAAAAAAATGGTTGCTAATGAAAGAAATGACAATAATCAATACACACACAAAACCTGCAAACACAGATGCCTCGTTGTATAGCTTAGAAGGCTCTTCTTCTTATGGCTTCAAAGAAGAAACGGCGATGGATGCAAGAAGACAACAAATCATAACATGGTCAAGAGAAGGTAAAAAAATCTGCTAGAAAAAAAAAGCTATTTTTTTTTTAGGACGAGAGGAACAACAACATGGTTTCTGTAAAAAAAAAAAAACTAAATGAAAAAAAAACTGCAACAGAAACACAAAAAGATACCCTGCAAACAAAGGAAGATCGGTTTTCAGGACGAGAGAAAACACAGCAAGTGTTGCCAGATAAAACAAAACACAACCACAGCATCAACAAGCGAGAATAAAAGGCGGCTCGTTGTTTGGCGCAACGAGACAGGATAGGAAAACACAATGATCGTAAAATGTTAATATGTTCGGCAAATCAGCTGCGCATGAGTTGCAGGAGCGTGTGGAGGTTTCACCTTCACCCAGGAGGACACAAACACAAGCGCGAATAATGCTCGCAGGAGTGTCTGATGAAATCATGCACACGAAGGCAACAGCAAAGGATTATTATGAATCACTGAGGTCAGGGAGTTACACTCGTTCCTCCTCTTTGTGTATTTCCAGTTCCAGGTCTCTCTCTCTCTCTCTCTCTCTCTCTCTCTCTCTCTCTCTCCCTGGACTGACCTTCAAGGGCTTAGCGTTCGGTTGCTTCAATTCTCTCCAACGAGAACTTTAGCGCTCTAAAAGGAAAACAAGGCAATAATTCACAACTCTCACACAACAAAGGGAACATGCATCACGGCGTGACGTCAGCAAACTTGGATAGCCAATGGCACGGTTTGGATTCCAATCACAAGACTCCCAGGGACTTTTCAAAGACTGGAGACCTACCTACCTACAAATTCACTGGCGCTTTGGAAGATCGGCATGTCTTCCACGGCAAGGTTAGACTGAAATTCTAGGGGGGGAAACATGATGTCAATGTTGGAATATATATACATACATATGTATATATGTATATATATAAAACTTCATTTAGTTTTTGGTGTTGAAGGAGCACAACAATGCTTTTAAAATTGACCTGGATAACTTTAAACAAGAACGTGGTCGTCCACACAGGCTGCTAGCCATAAAATGCCCCATTCTTCATAATGATTTCTGGGACAAAATCGTCTACTGTGAAATCACCCGCCAGTATTCCCTGTCTCTGTTGACCAAGATCGCATGAATCTGTCATCGTTACGTCTCAAGTTGATTGGAATGTCTTTCTTCTCAACGTTATGTCAGTTGGTCTCACGGTATCAATTCAGGCATAAAAAATTCAGCTTCGTTGTGGTACATCAACACAGAAGACATGACCATATAATATTTATTTCACCACCAAGGAGAACCAATGCAAAAAAAAAAAAAAAAAAAACATGAATAACTATAAAATCTTATTATACCATTACAACAACCAAATAAATAAATAGAATTTTCTCTCCTTTTCAGTATAGTTAAGATTCCTGTTCATGAACAAATACAACGATTTCGCTTGTACTCCTACAAATGGAAACTCTGTACCAAAGGTTCTTGAAATCGTACGCACATTCTTAGCCCCAAGTTGCACAGCTCTCTGCCTTCTATACTCTTCAACCTTCACCCTCTGGTTTCTTACTATTTAGCTGTCCAACTTCTTTAACTTCACCCTTCTGCAACTTCCATCTTTCACTGAGATAAAATACTCAAGTTTGGCCCAAAGTCTTTATATGTGGCTCGGTCTCAAAGCGAAATTAGTAAATAATAATAACTATTGTAATACTGAGGCTCCGAAAAGTAGTCTGACTTGCAAACTTCATCACTTTCGCCTTTCATTAAATTCGTGATTCGTCTTTTGAATGCCAATACATTTACGTCAAACTTCGCATGAATCCAATAAGATGCCTTTCCTGACGTTTGTACTGCTCCTGTACACTTTTCCATACAATTTCCCAATGCTTCCCATTTAATCGTCGTCTCATTCAAAATGAAATTGTTGTAATTACAATATAACCTTTCCGTCTCATCCACAAGAAATAAATGGACCTAGGGCTTTTCGTCGTCTCGGATATGAACACACATAAAAACCTGGTCCTGAGATCCGAGTCCTATCTAAAACAGGTCTCACAATCGAACAGCTACGGGTAATAAATGTCTAACCGATAAAAGGTACTTAAAACCACCAAACTAAAGTTAGGACTACCTTTAATCTACGACACGCGATTACTGGAGCTAAGGACGATACAGTCAAAGATAATTTCACTCTACTAAACTACCGGGCCCTTGTTTATACTACCCTCTCGCTATCTGACTCGCTAGTCATTCTACTTAAGGGTTAACGAAGAGCATAAAAAAATCATGCACTCTGATACTAATTCTACCATTCTAAATATTTCCAACATTCACAGAATTACAAGTTAATATTTATAATACACTATATATTTGTGTATTTATCAATTCAATTTTCTTGGTATGTGCTGAAACTTTATTGGAAACATTAATAAAGATCCTAAACTTTCTTTCAAACATTAAGATAAATGTCCTAAAATGTTCTTTGAAACATAAGATAAATATCCAAACCTTTCTTTGAAACATTATGATAAACATCGTAAATTTACGATAAATATCCTAAACCTTCTCAGAAACATTAAGATAAATATCCTAAAATTTCTTTGAAACATTAAGATAAATATCCTAAACTTTCTCTGAAACATTAAGATAACTATCTTGGACTTTCTTTGAAACATTACGATAAATATCCTAAACTTTCTTTGAAACATGAATATAAAATATCCTAACTTTCTTTTTGAACATTAAGGTAAATAGCCTAAACGTTCTTTGGAAATTAGATAATATCCTGGACTTTCTTTGAAACATTAGATAAAATATCCTAACTTTTCTTTGAAACATAAGTTAAATATCCTAAACTTTCTTTGAAACATTAAGATAAATATCCTAAACTTTCTTTGAAACATTAAGATAAATATCCTAAACTTTCTTTGAAACATTAAGGTAAATATCCCAAACTTTCTTTGGAACATTAAGATAAATATCCTGGACTTTCTTTGAAACATTAAGATAAATATCCTAAACTTTCTTTGAAACATTAAGGTAAATATCCTAAACTTTCTTTGGAACATTAAGATAAATATCCTAAACTTTCTTTGAAAAATTAAGATAAATATCCTAAACTTTCTTTGAAACATTAAGATAAATATCCTGAACTTTCTTTGAAACATTAAGATAAATATCCTGAACTTTCTTTGAAACATTAAGTTAAATATCCTAAACTTTCTTTGAAACATTAAGTTAAATATCCTAAACTTGCTTTGAAACATTAAGGTAAATATCCTAAACTCTCTTTGAAATATTAAGATAAAACCCTAAACTCTCTTTGAAACAATAAGATTATTATCCTAAACGTTCAATAAAATATACTTGAGAATATTCTTGTACTTTTAAAAGTACAATTCAACCATAATATGCTTTGAATTACAGAGGAAAAGTTCTACCCATTAGCTGAAAATATCTTTACGGATTAACAATTTCAGTTTAAATTCTTAGAATTTAAAAAAAATACAAGCTAGACATTCCAAAATATTTTTAAAATTTCACAAACAAATATTCATAGCATCATAGCACTGAATGAGAAAATATTATTTAAACCAAGCAAGAGAATCGTAACGTCGTTGATGATAATATCACACATAAAAAACGAATATAATTAATCCCAACTGAAATATTCTCTAAACTAGTTTAGTCATAATCTAAATAAAGTGGGTACACTACAAAAAAATACATTTGTATTTATTTATCGATATAAATATATATTATATATATTATCACTATTTCAAACTTTAATAATAATAATAATAATAATAATAATAATAATAATAATAATAATAATAATAATAATAATAATAATAATAATAATACAAAAACGATTATAATTAATCCCAATTGAAATATTCTCTAAACTAGTTCTGTCATAATCTAAATACATTGGGTACTCTAGAAAATAATCTATATATATGTATTTAGTATACATCAATATAAATATATATTATATATATATTATCAATATTTCAAAATTTAATAATAATAATAATAATAATAATAATAATAATAATAATAATAATAATAATAATAATAATAATAATAATCCTGCAAAAAAATGTGCTTTTGAAATGACCCACCATCGCTGAAGGAGAACTCACCGAAAGGCGCTGACTGGAAAATAGCTTTGTACCAGCGAGAGGCCAGAGATTCCAGAGCCTGGCGGTCGTGAAGTGGAAACATGTCTGTTATGAGCTCCTCGGCTACGTATACACTGACTGCAATACAAAATAAAAAGTTGGTGTTATTTGCACACGTTAAAAAAAAAGGCATATAATGAAATATTAGTAGAAGTAGGTTGTTTTTCCTGGTAGCAACTGCTGATAAAACAAGGTGTGGCTGTGAGAACCTTCTACTAACAAGTAAGATATTGACCTTGACCTCATGTTACCCATAGGCTTCATGAGTGGAGTATGCGTACAAATGGAAAGTGTTCATCTCACACAGTTTACAAATTAAGGACGGACGGACATTTACGTATACATAAGCCTGGCGGTACGGGACACCTTAAGACAGACAGTAAGACCACCTTGTCAAAATAAATAAATAAGTAAATAAAAACACAACGCAAAAATGTCCCTCAGAATAAATGACGCCAAAGAAGACATTACAGCTCTAAGAAAATCCGTAGAATTGGTAGATAGAGAAGAGAGAATGTAGTTTAAGCTAAAGGCCATGCTCTGGGACCTATGGGGTCATTCAGCGCTGAAACGGAAACTGACGGTAAAAAGGACTGAAAGGCGTAACAGGAGGAAAACCTCAAAGCAGTTTCACTTCGATTCAATAGTTAGGAGAGGGTGGAAAGTAAGATGGAAGAAAGAGAATAAGAACGTAGGTACAGTAAAGATAATGCAAGGGGTTGCAGCTTGAGGACGAAGGGACGCTGCAAAGAACGTCAAGTAATGCCTGCAGTGCACCGCGTAAGGTTCACTGACGGCACTAACCACCTACTGTAGAATTGGTGACAGTTTTAATATTTTGAAGATTTGCTGATGAAAAAAAAAGGAAAAAAAACTGAAAGAGACTAATGAGGGAAATGAAAGAGGTTAAATAAAGAGTGGAAAGGCTCCAGGAGTCGCTGATATTGGTTTCGAATGTGGTGCTGAGGTGAAAAAGTATGGCTGAAGGGTCCTAAGTTAAATGAGCATCATTGGTCTGAAGATGAACCCTATTCAATAGGAACAAGCCCACAGGGGACTATTGACTTAAAATTCAAGCTTCCAAAGAATATCGTGCTCATTAGGAGGAATTAAGAAGAAGCCAAGTGAAATACAGAAAGAAGAGATCCCACTTATCAAAAAAGGAAAAAATAAAGTAATAAATAGATAAATAGTATTGTAATGTAAGAAGAATAGTATTAAGGTAATAATGCACTGCATTTTCGCTTGGACTTCTGAAGTTCCTATTGCACGACGTCCTTTGGGAGGCTGTTCCACAGTCGAACGGTGTGAGGAATAAAGGACCTCTGGAACTGAGAAGTTCGACAGCACAAGGCTGTAAAGGTGACTGTAAGAATGGGTATATCAGGGACGTTCTAGAGTTTTGACAAGAGAAAGTATAAATCAACCTACAAAAACATTTGTTTTTGTAGGTTGAAGAGCGTATTAGATATCTTGACTGGTTGCTCTGAAAGTCTACGATTAGGCACTGAGGTTAATCAACACTAATCATGTATCCCGTAAAAAGTGACAAGTAGATCTTACATATGAATTTCAGCCTAAATGTTGTAATAAACGAGTACAGACTTATCAGTGATCGCGAAGGGAGGTCTCTTCCTGCTCTAGTAGATAGTAAATATATTCCACCAAAGATAACAACAAAAAGAGATCATCAGTTATTTTATACTGCATCAGTGCCACTGCACTAAAAAAAAAAGTTCGGGGGTCGCAACCCCCCAACGGGCTTGTACTAAACACGCTGCATAGGTGGATGCATACCAGGTTAAACCCCTTGGGGGACACTATCTATTAAAAGATAAAAAAAAATATTCTTCTTGATATTGAAGAAAAGAATCGGTTATTTTTCCAACAAGAAACCGTCCTCTCCATGGAGATATATACAACAGACAAAGGCTTAAAGAGATGTGAACATGAATACAAAAATTCTTTTACTATCCTCTTTCTCAATACTGTCTAATTCAAGTTTCACTTATGATTGAAGTATAAAATGATCTGGGTTGCAAATTCCGGAGATATATACTAGTTTGTACAAGCTCCGATTTTTTTTGCTGTGCCCAAAGGTTAACTCAGGTTAGGTTAGGTTAGTTCAAACATGTATCCTACAGGTAATTTGAGAGAGTGACACATAACGAGACAATTTACCAGAAGATTCTATGGTAATTCTTTAAGATATGGCGTCTCGCTTTTTTTCATGAAAGGTCACAGTACTCGGTTACCGTTTGGGAATAAGTCAAAACTGACAGAGTGGTCTGGTTAAACGGCTTTAAAGTCATAACTAATACTAATATCTATTAAGGTCTATTCCTCTCTCGCCTTTTAAAATAGACCAGCATCTTACATCAGCCCTCCAGCGACCCATTTGTATCTTCAGCCCCAATGCACCCTGACAATCCATGCCAAGATGAATGACCCGGTAATGGACAAGGCGAAAGAGAAACAGGTTTTAAGTCCTGGAAACTTCTTAGTCATTTTCTTTCTAGGTTTCTTTTGCTGAGGAATGACAAAGATTTCATGAGAGGTCTCCCCTATATGATGATGTATTTATTTATCTACGCTGAAGGTTCTACTCATCTGTGTTATGAGAAGTATCCCCTGTAGGGTGATGTATTTATTCATCTACGCTGAAGATTCTACGTCATCTGCGTTAAAACCACTTTCCATCTGTCTTTCCCTCTGCTGACCAAAGTAGTGATTTGGGTAACTGGTGGTCAGCCGAATGTAGGCTGGGAAGAGAGGGATAGAATAGAAACAAAATAACAAAAGTGAACGATCAGCACTCAGTCGAACTATACCCCACCAATCAACTGAAAATAAAAGTGCCTCTACCAGGTAATCCTCACCACCCAGCGGTAAATCCATTCAATAGATATCAGATATTCTCTCTCTCTCTCTCTCTCTCTCTCTCTCTCTCTCTCTCTCTCCTCCTATAAAGCTGATACCAAAGATTCAATTACTCCCACCAGTTAACAAAGCATTTGGTTTTAAGTATAAGGAAACAATCGTCATATATTTCAAAAGAGGGACAGATTTTGGATGATCAGCAGGAAAAAAAATTGAAAGCCTTTACTGCGACGGCAAAGAAAAAAATGTAACATAAAAACTTCGAGCGCCGATGGCCATAAACAAGATCTGTGTACTGCTCGGTGGTGACCAAAGACTTGTAAGTTACAAGATACCAGGTGACAGAAACACTTAAAATAGGGGAGTATTGCCGAAAGGAGAAACGAGTGAAAAATGCGACGAAAGAAACTTTCGGCGCAATAAAGTTTCCTTTAACGCTGTACATCATGCGACCCGTGAAATTTTCAATCACGGCCCGGTGGTAACGGTGGTGGCCTGTACTACAGCGTTGCTAGACGCACGATCACGGCTAACTTAAACCTTAAAAAGAATAAAAACTACGGAGTCTAGAGGGCTGCAATTCGGAATGTTTGATGATTGGAAGGTGGATGGTCAACATACTAATTTGCAGCCCTCTAGCCTCAGGACTTTTTAAGATCTGAGGGTGAACTGACAAAGTCATCTTAATAGCTCGTTTTACAGTAAACTAAAAATGGAGAGAAATCAGGGTGAAGTCAGAGCTGGTGCCACGGAGGAAACTGGAGAAAGCTAAAGGAGCAAAATAAGCATAAATGGTTGTGCAACTAGCAAGAAAAGACAGGTGGTATCAGAAAGGACAGAAGAAAGCAAATAAACAAAATGAATTATTCAAAGGTAATGTGAGAAGCTTTGAAAGCTAAGAAAGAAGATGAATGTGGTATACTTACACCTAGAAAATCTTATGATATAATTACTGACAGGCAAAGTGGAGGATGTTGAGATGATTCAAAAAATGTTTAAGATGGAACTGAAGTATGTCGGAATTTGCAGCGAGGATTTTATCTGATTCATGAACTGTTTGCTGTCAAGACCAACGCTGGAGCAAGATAAAAAGACCAAGAAAATAAAGGAAATGAAGAGCAAGGATCTAAAGATGGAAATCGGAGAAACGAAGAAGCAATAATCAGAGAGGTTGGACAACAAGACTGAAGAAAAGAGGCGGAAACGGAGATAAGGTATTAGGTTGAAAAGTGGGAGTAGCTAAGGACTGTAGGAATGATGCAAACACCCTACAGTAAAGCCTACAGTGTACCATGCGAGTTATACTTTCCACACTACCACCTAAGAGGCTTGTAGACAGGAGAGTGACTGGTTTAGCATAAAAGTGGGTTTGAGAAATGGGTTTATTAACTCCATGGCTATTTAATGTCACGCAAAGAAAACTAGATTTGCAAAGAGTTGTTGGATAAGAACATGACTCATGAATATATACAGATGATGAATTTTACAGCTGACTTGGGATAATGAAGAGTGATTGCAGGAACTAATGAAAATGATTGCAGTGTTTGTAAGAGGAGGAAGTTGAGAATGATTGCGCGCAAGAGAAAGGTATCAGGGTAAATGAAAAGCCAGGAAGATGGAGTCATGATTGTTATTATGGACGTGGCCGATTCAAATAGGTATTTGGTAGCGAATATAACAGATGCTGATGACAGAAAGGTCGTAGAACAGGTGAAGCAAAAACGGCAGCACGGTGTGTACAAAAGATTTAGATTGTCAACGAAATCCAAAGTGGGAATGTATGAAGGGAATGTCAGGCCAAAACCCCTCTAGCGATGGGTTGTAGACAGTGAATTCAAATCGAACGGGGGAAAGGTTGAAGCAGTCGAGATGATATTTTTACGTCATGTGCACAGCATAAGAAGTACTGATAGTTTGAGAGATGTGCTAAAATGATTAGTGTAATGGTCTGGGTTAATGGAAAGAATGGGAAATAATAGGGTGGGGAAGAGAATGTAAATTCGATATTGATGGAAGGAGGAGGAGGAGGAACTGGGAACTTCTGGATAGCTTGAAGTTAAGGAGGTATTGGACCGCATATTCAAGAACCACTAAAAAGCTTTGTGTGTGTGTGTGTGCGTGTGTGTGTGTGTGTGTGTGTGTGTCAGGGAGTTAGCAACACTGCTGAAAACTCTTTATTGTATTTTCATGAGGCGGATACATGTTCTGGAAGTTTTATGCACAGTGAGTTCATCCATGATTCACTAGATTAAGTATGACGTGGCAGTGACCTCATTCAGTATTGTTTTTTCAAGGGAGTTCACCCTTGTTAAGAGTAAGGGGAATGTATAGTGACAAAATATAAGAAAATATATGTTCTACATTTTTCACCATAAAACTTCCTCCCTAAAGCAAGGGGAACTACAAATGATGATAACATTTGGCAATTCAACAAGTCTTTCTTTTCGGATTAGTTTACAATCTGTCACAATCGAGTAAGTACATAATTCTTAATTCACTGCGTAGGTCACCACACATACGATGAGTTGCACTGGTTATATATATAATATACAAATATATTGATAAAATATATATTATTCATATATTACTTATATAAGATATATATATATATATATATATATATATATATATATATGATTCATATATATGATTCATATATATATATATATACATATATATATATATATATATATATATATATATATATATAATATACATATATATATATACAATATATTCATTATATTATTCATATATAATGTATATATTATATATCATATTGTATACATATACATTATGTGCTATATATATATATTATATCATATAGTACATATGTATATATATATAATTATTATGCATGTACGAATGTATGTATGTATGTATGCATGTAGGTATGTTTGATATATAATGATATCAAAACACAAATTCACCTTAACCAACGACATTACCGAAAGTGAATAAAAAAAAAAACAATCATAATAACTCACCTATAGACTGCCCTGGATATAGAGTAACATTGGGGTGGCCCGGGACATGCCCCTCTTCCTGCTTAGCCCTGATGGCATCCAACTCGTGCCTCACGCAGAATTCCCTCTCGGCCGGCGTGAGAACCGTGTCCAAGGTCAAACCAGGGTACAGGAACTGGTCAAGGTCACGCACGCTGAATTCCTGCGGAGAGGAGACGGGAATTAATCCAATTCATAAATAAATTGCAACGAATCTGCGCTGGACTTTGAAAACTATATAATCAGAGTGCCACGAATTTGTAAAGTGATCGCTAATGGAATTTCTGAAACATGCGCCAGACTGGACGGAGGCTGACCTGAATCAATCCGGAACTGGATTTCTTCTGCAAATCCGCCGATTCCGCCACCTCCAGCAATTTGATCTTGGTGGCAGACACGTGGACGGTAACCCCCTGGAAAAGACGGAGTCACAGTAGAAAATAAATTGATAAGCGGTTGATGCGTAATCATTTCGCATGACAGATCTCTACATGATAAAATGCAATGCGTATACAAGGTTTTTTTTCCCCGCGTGTACCAACGATAGCCTAATGCCTTAAGGCCGAAGCTTGGCATCACTACGCTCTCTTATATTACCTATATTTTTGAAGGAGCAGGAACGCTTTTATATAATGAGACATGATCATTCAAAATGAACGATGAAGCTTACTTTCACCTTTCCAACTTGATTTCACTTACAATTTCATAAACTTAGTTGTTGCACGTCTTCCTTACGATATGGAAACTAGACAGCAAGTAACATAAATTAGCTTGAGAAATGAGATACTAATTAGGCTGTGGGAGAAATCGGGTCAGAGCTGAATGAGTTTCCATGGTAACAAATAAGTCATATCGGAATCCATTTCTCCCAAACGTTAGTCGTCTCAAATATATGACAAAATGACTGTATATGTCAAGTTTCATCATAATCCGTTCAACTGTTTTTTATACATCTTTCCAAAAAACATAAGGACACACGCAAGGAAAAAGACGGTTATGGTGGGTTATATAAGAGGGTACTTGCACACGCACGCATGCACACACACACACACACACACACACATATATATATAATATATATATATATATATATATATATATATATATATATATATATACATACTATATATATATTATATATACTCAAAAAGTTACTACCATCCCCTTAGATAATCTTATTTCTCTTAATAAAACCCACCGAGTTTGTAACACAAAAATCCTTCAACCACGCGACTTGTTAATTCTCTCTCTCTCTCTCTCTCTCTCTCTCTCTCTCTCTCTCTCTTCTCTCTCTCTCTCTCTCTCACGCTTTCTGTATTGACATTGTAAAAACCTCCACTCCCCAATCCAAACAGACTCGTCACTCAAACACGGTCAGGAGTCAAGACATGATTGCATTTCAACACGTTCACTTATTCTGGTCCACAAACGGTAGCAGAACTTGGATGCAAGTCATGCATAAAGCAAAGAGCAAATATATGGGGTGGACCGTGATGGCTCTGCATACACTCGGAGTCTTGTAGAGCAAACACAAGCTTCATAGAATTACCCCACGCGCCTCATCAAACCATATACGTACAAAAAAATACACAGTCTGAAGAAATCCAAGATTAAAAAGGTGAAACATATAAAAGGTCTCTTGGAGAAAATATTATACAAAAAAAGGAACACTATAACAGTAAAGGAAAAAAAAGGTTCCAAAACCGGTAATAGGTACCAAAAGAAAATGTAAAAAATATTGAATGTGACCCTGAGAAAGTTACACGCAAAAACGAGAATAAAATGCACGACACACTAAAGATGAAATCCCAATCGAAAATCAAACTATTATATATATAAAAAAAAAACACTACAAACAGAAACATTTAAAAAAAAGTCCTAAAACCCGTAAAAGGTTCCAAAAGAAAAAATTGTAAAAAATATTGGTGACGACCCAGAGAAAATGACCCGAACACGAGAATAAAAAGCACGACAAACGAAAGATGAAAATACAATTCAAAATCCCGGAAAGGCGTCCCATAGGAAATCCAATGACAAACACCGAGGGTTCCCTTGGAGGGCACGTTAGAGAAAACCAGAAAACAAAAAACACCGAAGGTTAGTTCCTTACCTGCCCTTGTTTTTGTGGTTCGCATCTGACAAGCAACTCTGCTCCTCCATACTTGTGCTTGGCCTCGATCTTCTCGATCAGCCACTCGATCGCTTCCCTGGCGACAGCCGGATGGAACTGAGGGGGAGGCAAAGGAAAAGAATGACAAATCTTGCGGTTATCGAGTTGACAGAAACAGATTATATAAGCAGAGAGTTCTGATAAAGAGAGTCGTCAGCATTAAAATATTATCGCGGCATTCACTTAAATGGTTTCACTGATTGACTGAGAGATTATATGGCCAGGACTTTGAGTCACGGCTACCAATGACTGCCTAGCATAATGACTGAGTCAGGTACTATAGTAGATTCACATCAACCGTGCATTTGATGCCTAAGCCAGTCCCTTACGACGCTCCCGATTGGCTGTTGAGAAGCCAATCACCGGGCTGGAAGATCTCAGTCTCTCTCGAGAGTTCACATAGGTAGGATCTATGTTCCACCGATCCTGAGGGATACTTTTTAAAGACGTATCCCTCAGGAGAGCTGGAACATAGATCATACCCATGTGAACTCTCTCGAGAGACTGAGAGTTTCCAGCCCGATGATTGGCTTATCAACAGCCAATCTGGAGCGTCGTAAGGGACTGGCCTAGACATCAAATGCACGGTTGATGTGAATGTACTATAGCTGTCTAAATATGTGAAATAGTTAATATTATGATACGTTTGTCATCTCAGATCTACGTTTTATAATGGAAATGAATGGGAATGAATGGAAATGAATGGCAGAACGTCAAGCGTGCACCATTCCAGACCTTAATACCTCAGACAACAAAATCAGTGTCGAGGGGGCAACCAACCAGGTCAGGATGGGGAGTGTGGGCAACACCGACAATCGCCGAATTCACATTCATTAATCAGTCTGTTCCATTTGATCAGTGAGAATCGTATCAACCCCCCCCCCCACCCGCCCCCGCCCGCCCCCGCCGCCGCCTCCTCATTTTCCTAATTTGTTTCTGGAAGGTCTCCCGTCGCCTTTCATCTATTCAGGGTTCTCCATTTAAAACAACTTTGTCGGAAATGTCATGATGGCTCCTAATAATTACATTTCCTCTCCATAAAACCACAACTCAGTCATTACAACCTGGAATTCAATTTTCAATCAGAGAATAAATTCGATTTTCAATCAGAGAATAAACTGCTGCGAAAAAAAACTTTCCATTGGTCTTCATTCTCCTTAACGTTTCTCTTTTCCGGAGGCTTCAAAAGTTGTACATATATCAAAACGTCTAATCACGCTAGCTCCTGACCTACCCAGCTATCTGTAGCCTGTTTTTTTTTTTTTTTTTTTTTTTTTTCTAATGAGTGAAGGAGTTGAGAGGAAATACCAACAGCTGCTCAACACCCACCGTAAGTTACAGTGATGTCTATTGCGATTATTTACCGTCAGCTAGAACCAAAAAAAGTAGCGCTCCCCATCCCGGACAAAGATGAGGATTTAACATAAAAAAAAAAAAAATGATAGCGCTCCCCATAACGGGTCAAGATTAGGATTTCACTAAAAAAATGAAAAAAAAAATTATAGAGCTCCCTATCCTGGGGCAAGATGAGGATTTAACTAAAAAGAAAATATGACAGCGCTCCCCATTTTGGGACAAGATGAGGATTTGACTAAAAAAAAAATTATAGCGCTCCTCATTTTGGGACAAGATGAGGATTTGAATGAAAAAAAAAAAAAAAAAATTATAACGCTCCCCCTTTTGGGACAAGATGAGGATTTGAATAAAAAAAAATTAAAAAATTATAGCGCTCCCCATTTAGGGCCAATATGAGGCTTTGAATAAACAAAAAAAAACTAATGGAGCTCCCATCCCGGGCCAAGATGAGGATTTGACTAAAAAAAAAAGAAAAAAATGACAGCGATCCCCATCCCAGGCCAAGATGAAGATTTGACACAAAAAAAAAAAAAAAAAAAAAATCATAGCGCTCCCCATCCCCGGTTCAAGATGAGATTTGGCTAAAAAAAAAAATATGATATATATATATATATATATATATATATATATATATATATTATATATATATATATATATATATATATATATATATATATATATATTATATATACATATATATATATATATATAGCGCTCCCCATCCGGGGCGAAGATGAGGATTTGATTTGGCTATATATATATATATATATATATATATATATATTATATATATATATATATATATATATATATATTATATATATATATATATATCGCTCCCCATCCCGGGCCAAGATGGGAGGATTTGACAAAAAAGAAAAAAGAAAAAAAAAATTATGGTGCTCCCCATCCCGAGCCAATGATGAGGATTTGGAATGATAAAAAAAAAAAAAGAACAAAATATCATAGCGCTCCCCATCCCGGGCCAGGATGAGGATTTGATGAAATCAAATCCTCTGGATTAGCAATACGTGACGACTTAGGAAATATGACTCAATGGCAACGCTAAACTATTTCATAATGACAACAACCACCTCGTCGTCTGAAGTAAAAACCAAGGTAATCTGTAAACAGATGATTAATGTACAACAACAAATGATCATTTACTGAACTGCAAAGGTTACTGGGTGAGCGATTTTACTTTCCTGCAAGTGGTGATATTTTATCTGATACCAAAATCTTCACATGGTGTGTCTACCTAGAGAGAGAGGGGGTGGGGGAGGGGGGCAGGGTTGGGGGGGCAATAGGAAATATTAATACGGAACGTTCTTTAGCTCTTCTGAATTCGTTAAAAAAGTAAATAAAGACGCATTCGTTTTCCAGTTGTTCCTCTCTATTGTACACCTTTCACTTGACACCAAACCTTCACCCAGATGAATTTTTGAACACTATATAATGACTCTGTCCAAATTTGATTTAATGGAAGATCTGTTACAAAAAGTTAGGAAACTGTAACAAAAAAAAAACTGGCTACTCTTCTGCAAATCATCTTTAATGTTGCTATTCTTTACCCCCCTTAATATCTAACCTCAATCAAACATAAGATAAAAAATCAGGTAATGACTATCTGGAGTGCTGATCTACGCGACCAATTGATTCTAAATACATACATTCGTCAAGAAAGAATTGAAAATTAGTAAGCAACAGATTTCGATTGCATTTCATGCTCCTGCACCCTTTGTCCAACAGATTACAAATTACATCAAGTAATGGTCACTTAGAATTTTGATTTAAATGACTTACTCGGATTAAAAGGCATACATTATGAAAGTGAGGCCCAACCAATCTTCATCGTTGGCAGTCGGATTACCCAACCACTGTCTCTCTTAGGCACGATAAACTATTTTTCTCATTAAAGCTTTCAAATTCATTTTATTTATATGATAGTCGACGGTTGCATCACAGATGAAAGTGGGACGCGTCTTAACATATGAATGCACAGCTGCAATGAATGCAACGAGATGAAGCGATTCGTTCAAGAGA
>NC_061097.1:19112024-19117024 GCF_015104395.2 Macrobrachium nipponense | reverse complement strand
GAGGAAGCAACAATTCCCTTCGACGAAGATCCTACAGACCTAAGAAGGGTCAGCAGAGTTGCATAACTTTCTCCACTGACCATAGGGAAGATCAGCTCAGCAAAGGCACTCTCCCTCACTGACTTATAGAAGGTCAGGTCAGTTATGGCATTCTCCCAGTTGATCTGGGGAGGGTTGGGTGAGCTGCATAAATCCTCATTAGCCTATGGCGTGTCAGGTCAGCTGTGGAAATCTCAATGACCTAGGGCAGATTAAATCACCGATCGACTGTGGAACTTCCCCACTGACACAGAGTCAGGAGGTCAGAAGAGGTGTTCTCCTCTATTGAACTAGGAACGGTCAGGTTAGATGTAGAACTCCCCAAGCTGACCTAAGGAAGGTCAAATCAGCTGTGGGACTCCCACAGTTGCCCTAGGGAAGGTCAAATCAGCTGTGGACTCCCCATTAACCTAAAGAGGGGTATGGAACTCCTCACTGACCTAAGGATGACGAAGTGGGATGTGCAACTTCCCCACTGACTGTGGAAATATCCTACTGACCTATAAGTAAGGTGAAGTAGCTGTGTGTATCTCACACTATTGAAATAGGGAGAGTCGTGTTAGCTATGGAACGATACTAACCATGCTCAGTAATATGGGATCTACTTGAGGCGTTTGCAAAAAAAAAAAATAGAAAAAAAAATTTACCTTCTAGTACCACCACTGACTTTATAACTAATTTACTGCCTCCCTCCTTTGTGTGCGCTCGCGTATTAAAGTTCTGAATCCGAAAAAAAACTGAATTAGCCTTTTACTTCCTCGCTGGGATTCGGAGGAAAAAGCCTCTTGAAGTTATTTTCCTTTAGGAAGATAAATTCAAATGCGTCCAAAAAGTCAGGGGCGCTACGAGGTCGCAGGAGATATTTAAAATAATATGTGGCCTTCAATGATCAATTGGACGAGGCAGCAGAGAAACCTAGGAAATGCAATGTTAATGTGGTTGTTTACAATCTACCTGCCGGGACGATAATAATTCTGGTCCCTCGTTATACTTGCTCTCATAATTTGTGTCAAGTTTAATTCAGGTTAAAACTGGTTCCGTTCCCCTTGGGAGAGAAATATGGCCATTACGGACAGCTGGCGTTCATTATACCTCTTACTGTTATTCATTATTTGTACAACGTTAGAATTCATACCAGCCAACGAGAGAGAGAGAGAGAGAGAGAGAGAGAGAGAGAGAGAGAGAGAGAGAGAGAGAGAGAAGGTTTATTATGAAAGTATTTTGTTGTTATACTTAAATTGTTTCTCATTTTTAAATGTATAACCTTGGTATTTTAACCAGCCATTTGAGAGAGAGAGAGAGAGAGAGAGAGAGAGAGAGAGAGAGAGAGAGAGAGAGAGAGAGAGAGAGAGAGTTTAATATGAAAGTATTTTGTTGTTATACTCAAATTGTTCTCGTTTTTAAATGTATAACCCTTAGTACATTCACCAGCCATTTGAGAGAGAGAGAGAGAGAGAGAGAGAGAGAGAGAGAGAGAGAGAGAGAGAGAGAGAGAGAGAGAATTTAATATAAAAGTATTTTGTTGTTATACTCAAGTTGTTTCTTATTTTTAAATGTATAACCCTTAGTATTTTAACCAGCCATTTGAGAGAGAGAGAGAGAGAGAGAGAGAGAGAGAGAGAGAGAGAGAGAGAGAGGAAATTAGGTAAAATTGGAAAGAAAAGCAACGAATGACTTTTTGCGGCCTTGACGAATGCACTGTGACCGCAACAATCCCATAACTGTAGCACAATCCAACACGAAATATCATTGTCGGCGAGGTCATAAAAGCAGTATTTTGCTCTTCGAGACATGAACAAGGCAGATAGATAAGCGAGAGAAGAAAGAAGCAATTATTATAAAATGAAAATGGACGATAATTCTACCCTTCGAGCTGTTCGTAAGTGAATATGTTCATTTTTCATTGAAGATAAATGGAACAAAGACGACCTACATTCCAAACTTGTTATGGAGATGATTAAAAGGTTACCAGACCTCCGAAAATAGCCACGTCAACGCTACAGTAGAAGGAATTGACAGTATTATAAACACAGCATTAAATACTATATATATATATATATATATATATATATATATATATATATATATATATATATATATATATATATATGTGTGTGTGTGTGTGTGTGTGTGCGTGTGTGTATACATATAGGTATCATGTATATAGTATATATTATATATATATATACATATATTATATATATATATATATATATATATATATATATATTATATACACTTCAGAACAACTGGCTCCGCCTGATGGAAAAAAAAGACAAGGAAAATATTGGCAGCAATTACGACCTAGAATGACTGGCAAAACTATGAGGGCAAACAAATCGCGGGTGGGTAGACAAGGCCCCAGACAGGATTTTATCTCAGATATATCGGACTAAAATGACCTACTTACAACAGTGTATGAAAAGAACTTATAATAATCCTTAAGTTTTTGATTTGCGGGATTAAATGCCCAATAACTCATTTTAAATTAGTCTTAATTCTCATGATCCACAAAATGCATGAGCTACAATCCAACAGTAAGTATAAGCTTACCAGCAATGAATGACTGCCGAATGAGAAATCAAATTAAACAAATGATATAGAGGCCGCAGTTATCCACAGAATGTAATGTTAACTGACCAACACCATTGAGCCTCATCTTCCAGAGTACCAAAGAACTGAGGCTAAATGATTTGAAAATGAGTGTTTTAATAGTGGCACATCTCAACAACTCACAAAATAGTGTCAATTAACTCTGAATGCCTCACAGACAGTACACTAATCGTAAAATCTCTCACCAAATCATATAAACTGACCAGCATTTTTAATGCCTTGGTGACCGAGTTGCTTGACGTACTTGAAATACCAAGAGTTGTGTTTACATAAAAAAAAACAACAGAATATATAATGAAACATTACTTTCACATACAAACAAAAACGAACTTCAAAAAACTGTAAGAAATCTCTTTTGTATTTGGCCATAAGTGACTTGACAAATAAAAAAAATATAACAACAATATCAATAACAAGAAAAAACACAAAAACGAATACCCCGAATGATAACATGGGAGACACAGGTCTGTAGAGCACTTGAATATTTTAAAGAATTTTAATAATCAAAGTCTGTGAGGGGTAATCCCGAATATCCTGAATGCCGAAAAAAAGTATATGATCAAAAGATATAGAAACACACACTGGAAATAAACAACCAACTAAAGTTGCACAGAATAATTGTAATGATCTGACTGGACATATGATGAATACAGACTGGAGTCAATTTGAATGATCTTTGTATAAATAACCTTTTAATCTAGATCAGGGTCTCAGCATGGACACAATACCCACATACCCATCATCTTAAATGACCTTCAGTGACGTTAAATTTTACAAGATGACATTATGCCTAAAGAAAACATGTTCCTTAAGGCCACCATTAAGGCTCAGTTATACCTGCGCAGTTATGCTTGTGCAGGCAAAAATGAACGTTAGCAGGTTCAGTTTTGCCTGCACAGGCAGACTGTGCAGGCGTAACCGCGCAGGTATAACTGAGCGTTAGTGGCGGCCTTTACACGAACCTAAAAGCCGACACTTAAGACATAAATCTACGTGAAATGACCTGAGCTGACATGAGAAGCCACACATGACCCAAGTCGACCTAGAATTACCTTAATGACATATATAGTGGCCGGGATGTGCGACGCTCCGGGTCCTTCGGGTGAGTCGACCTCGTCTTCACTGTCGGAGGGCTGCATGCTGGTAAGTCAAAACCCAGGTCGGGAGGTCGGCCCAGGTCAGGGGAGGTCACGTGACAGTTCCGAGGGGCGCGGGCCAGGGCTGAAGAGGGACAAGATGCATAGTTAGTGGTCTTTTTACAGCGAAGACTTATTGTGGAGAAATTGGTCACTGACTTCAATTAGTGATTCGATGTCGTGGATAGTGTGAGTGGGCTAGAAAGGCTGTGTCAAGTTGTTAAATCGTCGCAGAATATGAAAGAATTGACATAGCTGCAGTTTAAAGGAGTGGGTGTACAAGTTTTGTTTATTATGACTTATTTAAGAATATTAACAATATTTTCTTGTTAAACACGGCGATATTTACAAGGGCAACACAGGAAAACAACTCAAGTTATAATCCGGGACTCTAAATGGTGATCCATCCTGATAATAAAAATACTCATAAGACTTACAAATACTTCATAACTATCTACACTTCCAGGAATGCAAAAGTTCTCGTCATATCCATATGCATTTTTGAAAAAAAAAAAAAAGGCAGAAACCCGACTGATCCTGAGTAAACCGAAAGTAGGTCGCAAGGAAAGAGTCGATGTTAACCAATCCTGTAGCTGTTCATAAAGAAACGCAGATATGTCATAACACAGTCAGTCTTGACAAATCCTAAACCAGTTTGTAAAGGAGACAGGGTGGCGCGAACCCCATCGATCATGAAAAAAGCTCAAGAACGCAATCAGTCCTTATATGCCACAAAAGCCTTTAAAGAAATAGAGTAACATTTGCTCAGTCGATCTAGATAAATCCGAAAGGGAAAACAACTTTTAATTACTGGCAAAGTTTATGGCATTTCATTACCAATCTGATACAGGAGAGCATGGCATCCAGCAAAGTTGAACAATTGCTTGTAAATACACAAAAATATAGGGGATCCCATTGTTATACTAATATAGTAGCCAAAGCAACCTTTCGCTTATCTCTAAGTACCTTGTAAACAAGCAGAAAAGTACAGGAACCCACACGCAACCAGATACGGGAACACAAGAAACCTTCTCACGTTGCAAAGTACTTTGCAAACAAAACAGACAGTTGCAGAAGCCCAATAGATAGTCTCAAATTGCAAAGCAGCGCGCAAGCAGAGACCGATAAAGGAACCTGAGCAAATTCACTGCCTTCCAGACCAATTTGGAAACGGTCGATATAATCCAGCAGACCGCAGTATGACTGGGCTTA
>NC_061097.1:19099524-19109524 GCF_015104395.2 Macrobrachium nipponense | reverse complement strand
TCGAAAATAATATAATTTTCATATAAGTTAACAGAGGTAGATTTTTTTAGTTGACAATAATTTCGTCCTCTCGTGGGTTCGAACCAGCGCCCAGCGGTTAACATATACGAAAATATATTAATTCCGGGTTAGAGCGAATTGGATATTAAAGGACATTTGTAGCTTAGTGACGTGTATGAATCACGGTGATGTGATAAAAATTCATATATATATATATATATATATATATATATATATATATATATATATATATATTATATATATATATATATATATATATATATATATAATCTGGGCGCACGAACGAGTCTGCATCCACTCCTCGTTGAAGCACCTGTGAGGACACAGGTATAAAATCATTCAAAGCTGCTGTTAACGTTCAAGTTGCCTGACAACGGATGGAAGATCGAAATCTTCACCTTGAACCCAACGGTTATAGAACCACAGATCGCGCACCCATGGGGTCGCTCTGTAGCACAGAGCAAGTAGGTGTAAAGCAGCAGCGACGCGAGCACAATAGCGACGTCACAAAACGCCTGCTGGAAAGTTTTGAAAACAAGCAAAACGAGAATGGACGGGAGATATAGAGAGAGAGAGAGAGAGAGAGAGAGAGAGAGCTTACAGCATCTATAAGGTCATCGCGGCATCTTGAGGTCACAGCATCTCTTTATCTTTGAGCTCACTCTCTCTTCCTCCGACTTCTCCCTTCCCTCCTCCCCTCCTTCTCTCCCTACTTCTCCCCTCTCCTCCTCCTCCTCCTCCTCCTCCTCCCGCTCTGCATGTCTCGGCTATGACTTGTCACCCGTATTATTAGATCACTGGTGCAGATATGCAACGGAGGGCCTGGCACCTTCACGGCTCGAGAGGGAAGGCTGCCTATAGGAGTGCCTGTAGCCTGTGCCTTACTGACTCATTCTACTGTGTACATAAATATATAAAGTTTCTAAAATATCCCATAGCAAGACATCGAGATATATGAGAAAATATTCAGTACGAGTTGAATACAAGACACCTCTTAAAATTCAATATACAAAAACACCTGATCAATACGAAGCATCCCTAAGCAAACGATATGGAATATACTTTAAATAATAAAAAATCTGATTGCATAATTTAAAAGCATCCAAATCCACGGTCCCCATGAGATAGAATTCAGCTTCGATCATTCAGTTAAACATTCAATTAAAACAAGATGACAGAATCTCATGTCAATCTTATTCCCTTGAAATGAAATTTTTTTTTACAATCATGGATGACTTTGCTAAACTCCGAGAAAGATTTTACAATGACCATGGTATGTGAAATCTTGATTAAAGCGTATGAAGTATCACAAAATAAAAAAAGAATATTTATGCTCACCACTAATCTCCTTTAAGGTTAAATGATAGTGAATGACTCAGGGATAACAGGGATTCTTTGTGTTATTATTATTTCTATCCACAGATCAACAAAGTAGACTATATGATCTTCCTTGCACAATTTTGTTTTATAGATAGGGAGGCATACAAATAGAAACACGGACAAAATATTAAAGTTTACATATCAATAATACATTCAAGACTATTCAAATAACCGTGATTTACAACTAGAACCAAAACAAAAAAAAAAAAAAAAAAAAAAATCTTGCACGAAATGGTCCTTACCGCAAACATTAAAGCACACTTACGTTTAGCCACCACCATGATATACCCATAACCCCATGAGCAGATCATGGGTACCTATACTGAAGTTCATACCCCTGCAAGTAGATTTTGGGCATCATACCCTATAAGCAGATTATCTTCCTTACTTGAGTTGGGTCTCACAACCACCCCATGGGTATACGGGCAGCAGGCCCCCGGGCATCCGAGCTCCGGCAGCGCCTGCGACATACACATTTCTTGGCAGTCGCCAACCTTCTGGTGGGGTCTGTCGAATTCACCCAACGTAAGGAGAAAGAAAGCTCCCTACTTTGCACTCCCTATTGTGCATCATATTTCCACTGTCATGGGAGACAACTTACTATTGTGCAATTTCCCTAAGAGGGATAAACTAGATATGGTCATTTTGACAAGGTAATGAGATTAAGCAACCGACTCCGTCATTTCTCAATAAGGTAACGGAAGAATATGACCTACTATGCAATTTACCCAAAAGTTCAGGGAAGGAAGCCTGATATTTTTTCCTTTCCTTAAAAGGATAATGACAAGAAACTTCCGATTATTATTATTTCTTAGTGAGGTAAGGAGAAGAAATGCTTTTTGTCATTTCTCCATAAGAAAATGTGGAAGCTCCCCATTTCTCGTTTATGAACGAGGTAAGGGAAGAGAACTATCTACATGGTCCATTTTCAATGAGGAAAAAAACTATTTTGACATTTCTCCCTAGAATGGAGTAAAAAAAAAAAAACTTATTTTGCCATTTTTAATGCTTCTGAATATTACCGAAGTATTCATATATGTTTTACCCATTTTGCCTCTCTTCAAACAAGTATTATTCAATCATTCATGCTAACTCGATATAATCTAAACTGGTCTCCATTATTAGCATTCATTTATCCTTTGCAAATATTTTAAATTCTCATCTTACATATTCTGCAGTCTGCCTGTGCTCCTCAAAATGAACTTCTGTTAAGAGAAAAAGCAAAATTGGAAGTTCTGTGGCCATTTCAAGACTTCATAATGACGAACACAGGGACTATTCCCTACTATACTCTGTTTTTTTCCATCTGTCCACCCGCCTGTGGTGTTTTGTATGGTAACACTGCGTCCCGGGCTTTAGATAGTTACGCTATGTGTAAGTTTTAGGTAAATAAAAGGATATCTGGGTGTACATTTGCAACTGAAAAGTGTATTAATAATTTACTGTATGCGAATTACACCGTTAATATTCGAAATAGGATATTATTATAATTGTTGAATGTAAGCTGAATATAACTATCCAAAGCCCGGGACGCAGTGTTACCATACTAAAACACCACAGGCGGATGGACAGATGGAAAAAAACAAAGTATAGGATCATGGCATCCAAAGTCTAGGGTATGACACCATACCTACGCCGCGTTGGGTAGGACACAGCACCCTAGGATAAGCTAAGTCAGAAATGGTGCCATAGGACAGGTGGGGTGGGATATGATACCTTAGGATAGGTTAGGTAGGGCACTGTATCCTAGGAAGGTTAGGTCGGATGCAGCACCCTCGGATAAATTAGGTAGGACACAGCAATATCATAAGCTTGGGATAGGGGGTTTGGGTTCTCCCTGCTGAGTCACCAACAGCCATTTGCCTTATTCCTCCAGGAATTGGGTGGGTGGAGATGAGGCATACCAGATGTTCATTTGTTTGTAAGATCATTCTCTATGGCCCGTCCCTTAACTGCTGCTTGCTAGTAAACTACTTTCAAACTCTCCAAAATATCTATTTTTCCATGGAAGAGGGGACAAGGCATGATCAGACCTCCAGCTCAATCGGGACACGTACTAAAATCATCGGTCAATTAAAGCAGTTTCACCAACGAAAATTAAAATAAATACGCTATATTTTATTAGAGATAATTTTTCTGTACTGTTTAACATACACATTACTTATTTTTTTACATTTTCATTCCAATAAATAAATCATAAGTATCCTATCCTAAAATTCCTATATCTTTAAGTGAATGCGAAACACCTTGTTCAGACCTTTTAGGCATTTCCATAGGGCTTTCCTACCGCCCCAACAAGAACAAGAACAAGAACAACAACAACAAAGAAGTTTGTAAGTTTACTCCCCGAGTAAGCAAACATGGAACCAGGTAAAGTTACAGAGTTTGGAATGCTATGTGGAAAGAAACCAACGGGAACTGATGAAATAGAAGAAAAAAAAGTTTCGAAACTTCTGCAGTACTAACAAAAGCCGTCTAAGCAAGCCATGACACTCCAGTGCCTGAATGTTTTCCACACGTCGACTCAATTAGAGAGAGAGAGAGAAGAGAGAGAGAGAGAGAGAGAGAAATTAATCCTGCATGTAAGCAACAACAGATATTAAGATGTGTTCAAGAATAGTGATCTTTCTTTTTGATAAATATAATGATAGTCATTAAACACTTCAATGTGATTAACATGTGGAAAAACATTTCTATGAATAAATATAAGTACGCTACAATAATTCTTTCATTATTTGGTTTTACTAAGCAGTTATTTAAGCCGTCTTAGGACAATGCAACATTATTAAGTTCGCTTCATACCTTTTAAAGTGACTCTATTATTATTTAGGACAGAATCATGTCTTGTAGGGCAGATATTAATTAAGTGGTTTCTTTATGCAGTTAGCCTAAACTTGTTTGAAATTGCAATTATGTTACTTGTCCTTTTGCCTCAATAACTGCTTCCCCTGCTTGCCAGAAGGTGGCAGCAGTTACAGTACGTCTGCTTATCGGCCACTGGGAATTATTTCGTTTTCTATAAAAGGAAACTATTGAGATAGCTTTCTCTATCAGTCCGCACCGTTTCTGTCCGCCGTCAGATCTTACAAACCACTGAGGCTACAAGGCTCCAAATTGGGAGGTTGATCATCCACCCACCAATCATTATACATACCAAATTGCAGCTCTCTAGCCTAAGTAGTTTTTATTCTATTTAAGGTTAAAGTTAGTTATGATCGTGCAGGACATGCCACTACCGGACCGCGGCGTAAAGTTTCATGGGCCACGGGTCATACAAATTATATGCTGTACAGAAAACTCGATTGCGCTAAAGAAACTTCGGCGAATTTTGTACTTGTATATTTTTTTTTAAATAATAATCGAGGTGAATAACAGTTTCATGACTAGAGTTAAGGGTGACTGCCTGCAGTACTTGCAAAATGCAGTCTGTAAACGGGCTTTCAAATAACACAGGAAGAGTCTGAACCTTTCAGAGAGACCTTTAATCCTCATTTCAAAAAAAAAAAAAAAAAAAGGCCGACGAAAAATACGAGAGAAACTTTGCGCTTTTTGTCACCTTTGGTACAAAAAAGATGAGCACATTCCGATGCGGAGGGTCTTCCACGCTCAGGCGTAAGAGTTACGTAACCAGAGCATTTGCATGTGCTGGTTGTGCCACGGTTGGTCTCTTCTTCCTCTTTATGGCTCCGGTGTGCACGAAGAGCATTTCGCCACCTGACCACCGCCTTCTCCTGCATACCTACAAGCAAGGTCTAAAGAATACCAGGTCAGACCGCTTCCGACCAAAGAGCTACAAGGTTTCTCTCGTCGCAATGGAGGGCGTTGTTGAATTTCTAATCTTCCCCCGAAGGAGACTGCTTCCTAGAAGGCAGTTTTGGAAGGATGAATCCGTACTTTTTTTTTTTTTTTTTTTTACTGAAGATATTTCATCCTCCATCTTCCCTTTGACCCGTCGTTCACTAGGATCGTTTGATGGATTACTTCGCTTACGCGTTAGTTCCTCACTGTACGAGTGGATTTCGCGCTCGGCTACCAATCCGGTGGTCCGAAGTTCGATTCTCGGTTCGGCCAACGCGGAACCAGTGGAATTTATTTCTGGTGATAGAAATTCATTTCTCGATATAATGTGGTTCGGATCCCACAATAAGCTGTAGGTCCAGTTGCTAGGTAACCAATTAGCTTCTAGCCACGTAAAAAATATCTAATCCTTCAGGCCCGCCCTAGGAGAGCTGTTAATCAGCTCAGTGGTCTGGTTAAACTAAGATATACTTAACTTACGCGTTAGGATATCGTAATATTCCTCAATCCCTGCGTACACAACACAAAGACATTTTCTAATCCAAAATAGAATTGTGAGAGCGACAGTCACTACTTCTGAAGAAATTTTCTCATTGCTTTTTTCGTTTTCCAGTAGGACTTCCTCCTGAGGGGATTAGTGGCGCCGCGAAGCCCCGTCCTCTGGCTTGGGGGGGCTGGTGCATAGGTATGTTGCTGCTAGCCCAGCTACTTGTTGAATGAATCCCAAGCACTGGGACTCATGAGGTCATTCAGCGCTGAAACGTAAACTGACAGTAAAAGGTTTGGAAGGTACAACAGGAGGAAAAAAAAACCTCGCAGTTGCACTGTGAATCAACTGTTAGGAAGGGGTGGAAAGTAAGATGGAAGAGGGAGAATATGAAAGGAGGTAGAGCAAAAGGAACGAAAGGTTTCGCAGCTAGGGGCCGAAGGCACGCTGCCAAGTACCTTAAGTAATGCCTACAGTGCACTGCGTGAGGTGCACTGACGGCAATAGCCCCCTACGGGATTCCACATGTTGAGAGTAGCCAGTCTACCACAATCTAATGGCCTAATAAATCATAAAATTATATAAAGTCAACAAAAGCACTATGGAATTTACAGTCAAGAACCTAAAATTCTGTCTCCGTCTTGCAAAAGCATCGCACATCGGTCTTCCTTGTAGTGAGGCGCAGATCATAACTACCAAGTTGGATGAGTGAGGTCCTTTTTTCATTATCATTATCATTTATAATCCCTGAATTTTCTATTCTACCATCTTTCACAACTTAAAAATGCGCCATTCTACTAGGCTATGAATATTTTTCTTTTCCAGTTTCATAGAGTTAAACGAAGGGTTTTTCGAATGACAACAAATTTAAAGGAATAAAAAAAAAATCTGAAAGCGAGTGAACACCATAAACAGCAAGCAGCAAATAAGGGAAAACCAAAGTCGTTCATGTCCTCACGTTTGGTAAGTTGACAAGGCGTGACCCGACCTCCAGGTTACTCGGTGCGCGTGCTAAAATCCACGGTCAAATAGAGCGTTGTTGCACCAACGAAAATTAAAGTAAATACGCTCTATTTTATCTGAAATAATTATTCTCTACTGTTTAACATCCCCATTACTTATATTTTTTACATTTTCATTCCAATAAATAATTCACCAATATCCTATACTAAAATTCCTGTATCTTTAGCTCAACGCGAAACACTTTTATCAGACCTTCAGAGGCTCTTCCACAGGGCTTTCCTACCCCACCCCAGAACAACAACAACAACAACAAAGTAGTTTGTAGGCTTAATCCCCGAGTAAGCGAAAATGAATCAAAGGAAAACCGCCGTTTCCTTGTCCAACTTTGTCATTCATGCCGAACCACAGGTAGTACCAAATGCTTGCGGTTGCTTGTCTGCCAAGCAGGGTCGTAACCACTGGGATTAGAGGCCATTAGTGCTTGGAAGTGGGAGTGAGGAGAGACACTTTGGCTGCTTTGATGGAGGAAAATAAATAAAAAAAAACTTCTGCTTACCAGTTCTTCATACAATTATACCCTTGTGCTGGTAATTTATCATAATCATTATTATTATTCAAATGCACAGCCATTCGCGCGTTGCAAAACAATGGGCATTAACTTGGTAAACAAGCTCCTGAAGAAGAGAATGACTGGTAGCAGGAAAAAATAGACAAAAAGGCAACAATAGAGCAAAATAAATAAATAAATAGTATATATATATATTGTTATTATATATATATATATATATATGTCATTATATATATACATATATATATATATATATATATATATATATATATGTACTTTATATATATATAATATATATATATATATATATATATATATAGTGTATTATATATATATATATATATATATATATATATATATATATATATATATATATATAACTGGGTATGTTGTCGCTTCTAGAAAACTTCAATTTAAGAAAGAACAGGATAGCAAGAAGACGTGGTAATATTCCAGACATTATTATTTCCTTAAAAGAAAACAAGGGCACAGCCGAGCTTTCGGGAATACATTGCTTTTCCCATCATCAGGGTCACTTTCCTATAAAATGATACAAAAAAGAGAAACAGTAAGAACTATACTGATTGACCATATCTAAAAACATTACAATACTTTAAAATACATAACACAAAGTAAAAAAAAAAAGGAACATAAAATACACAACACAAAGCAAAAAAGGAACATAAAAGCTAAGTTAACTGCAACTCATAAAAGAGCAATGACAAGGTAAAATTGATTTAGGTAAACGCAGAAATATAAAGAGAGCGAAAAATAAAAGCATGAATATTCAGAGTAAAAAATAAAATAATGATACTGTAGTACAAAATATTGGAGAACCTACCATTCATGTCGTAGTTAAATGACAACTGGGCGAGTTAGAAAAACTGCGAATGAAAATTAATATATTCAGTTTTTACATGTTTTGGACTGAACGGATACTTTGTAGTTTTTGTTAAGGTTAAATCTATATTTAGGTTTGTGACCGTGTGATATCCGATAATCCTAGATTATCTCTTTAATTTTTACCCTTTTGACAATTAACCATCTGGTATTCTTGATCTTGTTGTTTACCTGATAACTTTCTCTCCAACTGTATTTCATTCGTTCCTTGACAATGTCTTAGTAAAGACGAAAGCGCCTGGATTTCATTTTCCTGTGGTATTCGCTTATTTAATGAAGTCACGTGCATCTTGTGATTTTTTAAACATATATATATATAATATATATATATATATATATATATATATATATATATATATAGATATATATATTATATATATATAATATATATATATATATATATGATATATATTATAGAATATAATATATATATATAATAATAATTATAATATACATATATATATATATATATATATATATATATATATATATATATATATATACAGTATGCGTGGAAAGTTAAGGCACGCCCTGAAAAAATACAAACTTTTTTTTATATTAGAAAAAAAGTGGAAATTGGGTATTTACATAAGAAATTGATACGTGGTTATGTTCCCCCGACATTTAATGACTTGTCTGATACGTCTAGGAACACTCATGGCCAGATTTTGGAGTGCTTCTTGGGGAATTTCCCCCCACACCTGGCGAATAGCCACCTCCAACTGTGGGATAGAGGTGGTAGGGATGTTCTTAAGCTTCCCCTTAATGATGGCCCAGAGGTTTTCTATTGGGTTTAGGTCAGGGCTGTTACCAGGCCAATCATCAAAAAAGGGTACAGCACAATCCTTGAGCCAATTCTTCACATTATGGGCATTGTGACAGGGAGCACCGTCTTGCATAAAAAAAACTCGGCCCCCGTTTTCTCAAAACTAGACTCTAACAGGTCATTCAGCAATTCAAAATAGTTATATTGATTCATCATCTGGTTCTTAGGAAGAATGACTAAATCCCCCACACCACCATAGGCAAAACTGCCCCATACCATAAGGCTAGGAGGGTGCTTGACAGTCTTTTCTGTGTACTGGGGAAGGTAAGGGTCCGACCCAGAAGGGCGATAAATACGTTTAGCCCCTCATCCCGTCACAAAGAACACCTTCTTCCACTGTTCTTCACCCCAAACAACAAATTTCTTGGCAAATTGAAGCCGACAGCACTGTGGCACTCAGACAGAAGCAGCTTCTTCCGAGCCTTGTAACTACGCAAAAGAAGGTCGTCGTGGATACGCTGCTGCACCGTTCTTAAAGAGACGTGGCCTAACAAATGGGGGTTCTTTGCTTTTATTTCTGGGGCAGATAATGAAGGATCAGCCTTCAACTGTCGATTTATAACCTTCAGAGTCCTCTGAGAGGTTATACAAGGCCGTCCAGGCTTAGGGGCAGGGTCAGGGATACAAGAGCTGCCTGAATCTTGAAATCGTTTTACCCTACGCTGAACGGTACGCACACCTAGGCCTTTCTGGGCAGCAATATCCTTATTTTTGACACCTCATTGTGAAGGTCTATTATTGCAGCAATCTCCTGTGGGCCAACAACACTGCGAGACATCACTAACACCCAAAAAAAGCACACACAAAGTGTATAATATGGCACAATAAACGGTCCAAGCGCGGAGCAAAAAAAAACCACATCCGCTCACCAGTGATACCCGTGGACCACTAGCACATAGTTGTTTGTACTCTGTCGGGAAAATGGTTGCCAGGGGTGTTAACGAGTGCTACCAGACTGCCGCCTATACATTTCACTTACTGTAGAAGATTTTAAGGGGTATTGTCAAAAAGCGCTGAAAAACAAGGCACGGCTGTTTCAGTGCCTTAACTTTACGCA
>NC_061097.1:19082024-19097024 GCF_015104395.2 Macrobrachium nipponense | reverse complement strand
AAGGGGGAAATAAAGACTTCTCAGCCTTAAGGACGTAACCCAAAGGGAAGTGTGTAGGTAGCCAGGTACTTATTAGGCCTACGTCTTAAGCTCCTTTTTCCTGTAAACCCTCTGCTGGCTGTATGTTCTGTTTCCAGGATGCCCTGCTCTTGGGGGGTTAAGCTGACCCCCAATACCCATGCTACACACCTGCCTTCGACCTCTGTCAGCTCCAGTCGTGACCTCGGACGGATGTCCCAGCCACCAGCCTTCCATTTTAGGCCCACCACGGCGCTACTGGCGCGCCCAGAGCCTCAGACCTGAGACAAAGCCGACGCCTCATTTCTACAAAGGTCCACTGAAATTCAAACTTCTAACTCTCAAATGAACATCCCTTTGTTCCTTGCACTGCCTCGTGAAGTCATTGAATATTTCATTTAACTCTAAGAGTTCCTCCCCAGTGTGTTAGACAAAGTGAGTAACTGTAACTTGTGCAAGAACTCTGATTATTTTGTGTCTAATCTGGGATTTCTTCCAGATTTCCTGAGTCACGTGTCCAAGTCTTCACACGCCCGCAAGTGATGCTTTACCGCAAGACATATGAACAATTTTGAAAGCCAGCTTTTACGTGAACCGCATTTTTAGCCAACTATCCATCCCCTTGTGAGAGATAATATTGGTCCCACGTGTGGACCAGTTGCATTTACTTTCCCAGGCTATTAAGCAGCCTCCTGTAAATAAATGTATGTAAAGTAACTAGCTGAGTTTTCTGGCGACCTCCTCTAGACTAAATTAACATTATAAGTCCTTTTAAGGCAAGTTCAATTAATTTATTCTGCATTTTCCCTCAACTATTTTCGTTTATATATTTGTACCCCTTCAGGCCAGGGCTTAAATTGTAACAATATATATACTATATACATATATATATACACACACACACACACACACACACATATATATATTATATATATATATATATATATATATAAGAAAAATATATTTCTAATATATATTTACATTAACATCACTAAGGATTTCTTCACCATTATTATTATTATTATTATTATTATTATTATTATTATTATTATTATTATTATTATTATTATTATTATTATTCCCGTCGAAGACGCAAAAAAGCTAGAGCTGAATGTTCATATACGGAATTGGGAGATAAGGCAAAGACAAAGAGAGGGGGGGAAATAATGACTTTCACATAAAAGAATGATCATATAATCAATCATCAATCCGGTGTTGAACAAGGAAACAAGAGGGGGTGGGGGTGATGAGAGTAGGACCGATCAAACAACTTCACTGAGACTGCAACACACACTAGGTATCTAGGTGCAAGCGACAGTAGGACAGAACGAGACAAAGAAAGCCAGCAAGATGAAAGAATGAGCTTTGACTTAATGTCAGTTCTCAATATCAACAAATAACACTAAATCTGTGATTAAATGATCCAAAGTTGATTAGGAAGAAAAAAATTCAAGTGTACCTTCAACAAACGGTGTCAAACCCGTGTACTACCTTCAAGAAACGGTGTCAAACTTTTTTAGTACCTTAAAGAAACGGTGGCAAACCCTTTTACAACCTTCCAGAAACGGTGTCAAACCTTTAACTACCTTCAAGAAACAGTGTCAAACCCTTTAACTACCTTCAAGAAACAGTGTCAAACCCTTTAACTACCTTCAAGAAACAGTGTCAAATCCTTTTACTACCTTCAAGAAACAGTGTCAAATCCTTTTACTACCTTCAAGAAACGGTGTCAAACCCTTTTACTACCTTCAAGAAATGGTGTCAAACCCTTTTACTACCTTCAAGAAACGGTGTCAAACCCTTTTACTTCCTTCAAGAAACGGTGTCTAACACGTGTATCTTCAAGAAGCAGTGTTAAACCTGTATACTACCTTTAGGAAATAGTGTCAAACCCTTTTACTACCTTCAAGAAACGGTGTCAAACCCTTTTACTACCTTCAAGAAACGGTGTCAAACCCTTTTACTACATTCAAGAAACAGTGTCAAACCCGTGTATCTTTAAGAATCAGTGTTAAACCTGTGTACTACCTTTAAGAAACAGTGTCAAACCCGTGTATCTTCAAGAAAAGTGTTAAACCTGTGTACTACCTTTAAGAAACGGTGTCAAACCCGTGTATCTTTAAGAAGCAGTGTTAAACCTGTGTACTACCTTCAAGAAATGGTGTCAAACACGTGTATCTTTAAGAAGCAGTGTTAAACCTGTGTACTACCTTCAAGAAACAGTGTCAAACCCGTGTATCTTTAAGAAGCAGTGTTAAACCTGTGTACTACCTTCAAGAAACGGTGTCAAACCCTTTTACTACCATCAAGAAACGGTGTCAAACCCTTTAACTACTTCAAGAAACGGTGTCAATTTTTTTACTACCTTAAAGAAAGGTTGTCAAACCTTTTAACTACCTTAAAGAAACGGTGTCAAACCCTTTTACTACCTTCAAGAAATGGTGTCAAAACCTTTTAATATTTTCAAGAAACGGTGTCAAACCCTTTTACTACCTTCAAGAAACGGTGTCAAACCCGTGTATCTTTAAGAAGCAGTATTAAACCTGTGTACTAATTTCAAGAAACGGTGTCAAACCCATGTATCTTTAAGAGGCAGTGTTAAACCTGTGTACTACCGTCAAGAAACAGTGTCAAACCCGTGTATCTTTAATAAGCAGTATTAAACTTGTGTACTACTTTCAAGAAACGGTGTCAAACCCATGTATCTTTAAGAGGCAGTGTTAAACCTGTGTACTACCGTCAAGAAACAGTGTCAAACCCGTGTATCTTTAAGAAACACTATTAAACTAATGTACTACCTTCAAGAAACGGTGTCAAACAAGCGTATCTTTAAGAAAGCAGTGTTAAACCTGTGGACTACCTTCAAGAAACGGTGTCAAACACGGTGTATCTTTAAGAAGCAGTTATTAAACTTGTGTACTACCTTCAAGAAACGGTGTAACCCAGTGATCTTCAAGAAGCAGTGTTAAACTTGTGTACTACTTCAAGAAACAGTGTCAACCCTTTGTATCTTTAAGAAAGCAGTGTTAAACCTGTGTACTACCTTCAAGACACGGTGTCAACTCAGTGTATCTTTAAGAAGCAGTATTAAACTTGTGTACTACCTTCAAGAAACGGTGTCAACCCAGTGTATCTTCAAGAAGCAGTGTTAAACCTGTGTACTACCTTCAAGAAACGGTGTCAAACCCGTGTATCTTTAAGAAGCAGTATTAAACTTGTGTACTACCTTCAAGAAACGGTGTCAAACCCGTGTATCTTTAAGAAGCAGTATCAAACCTGTGTACTACCTTTAAGAAACGGTGTCAACCCACTGTATCTTCAAGAAGCAGTGTTAAACCTGTGATGGGTGTCAAACCCGTGTATCTTTAACAAGCAGTATTAAACTTGTGTACTACCTTCAAGAAACGGTGTCAAACCCGTGTATCTTTAACAAGCAGTATTAAACTTGTGTACTACCTTCAAGAAACGGTGTCAAACCCGTGTATCTTAAAGAAGCAGTATTAAACTTGTGTACTACCTTCAAGAAACGGTGTCAAACCCGTGTAACTTAAAGAAGCAGTATTAAACTTGTGTACTACCTTCAAGAAACGGTGTCAAACCCGTGTATCTTTAAGAAGCAGTATCAAACTTGTGTACTACCTTCAAGAAACGGTGTCAAACCCGTGTATCTTCAAGAGGCAGTGTTAAACCTGTGTACTACCTTCAAGAAACGGTGTCAAACCCGTGTATCTTTAACAAGCAGTATTCAAACTTGTGACTACCTTCAAGAAACGGTGTCAAACCGTGTATCTCAAGAGGCAGTGTTAAACCTGTGTATACCTTCAAGAAACGGTGTCAAAACCTGTGTATCTTTAAGAAGCAGTATTAAACTTGTGTACTACCTTCAAGAAACGGTGTCAAACCCGTGTATCTTTAAGAAGCAGTATCAAACTTGTGTACTACCTTTAAGAAAAAGTGTTAAACCCGTGTATCATCAAGAAGCAGTGTTAAACCTGTGTACTACCTTCAAGAAACGGTGTCAAACCCGTGTATCTTCAAGAGGCAGTGTTAAACCTGTGTACTACCTTCAAGAAACGGTGTCAAACCCGTGTATCTTTAAGAAGCAGTATCAAACTTGTGTACTACCTTCAAGAAACGGTGTCAAACCCGTGTATCCTCAAGAGGCAGTGTTAAACCTGTGTACTACCTTCAAGAAGTGTCAAACTCGTGTACCTTCAAGAAGCTTAAACCTGTGTACTATGTTCAAGAAACGGTGTCAAACCCGTGTACCTTCAAGAAACGGTGTCAAACCTGTGCACCTTCAATAAACGGTGTCAAACCTGTGTACCTTCAAGAAGCGGTGTCAAACCTGTGTACTACCTTCAAAAAATGGTACTTCAGGAAACGGTGTCAAACCCGTGTACCTTCAAGAAATGGTGTCAAACCCTTTTACTACCTTCAAGAAACGGTGTCAAACCTGTGTACCTTCAAGAAGCAGTGTCAAACCTGTGTACCTTCAAGAAGCGGTGTCAAACCTGTGTACCTTCAAGAAACGGTGTCAAACCTGTGTACCTTCAAGAAACGGTGTCAAACCTGTGTACCTTCAAGAAACGGTATCAATCCGGTGTACCTTCAAGAAACGGTGTCAAACCTGTGTACCTTCAAGAAGTGGTGTCAAACCCTTTTACTACCTTCAAGAAACGGTGTCAAACCTGTGTACCTTCAAGAAATGGTGTCAAACCCTTTTACTACCTTCAAGAAACGGTGTCAAACCTGTGTAACTTCAAGAAGCGGTGTCAAACCTGTGTACCTTCAAGAAACGGTATCAAACCTGTGTACCTTCAAGAAACGATGTCAAACCTGTGTACCTTCAAGAAATGTGAAACCCTTTTACTACCTTCACGGTGTCAAACCTGTGTAACTTCAAGAAACGGTATCAAACCTGTACCTTCAAGAAACGATGTCAAACCTGTGTACCTTCAAGAAATGGTGTCAAACCCATGTACCTTCAAGAAACGATGTCAAACCCTTTTACTACCTTCAAGAAACGGTGTCAAACCCATGTACCTTCAAGAAACGGTGTCAAACCCTTTTACTACCTTCAAGAAACGGTGTCAAACCTGTGTACTTTAAAGAAACGGAGTCAAACCCATGTACCTTCAAGAAACGGTGTCAAACCCTTCTATTACCTTCAAGAAACGGTGTCAAACCCTTCTATTACCTTCAAGAAACGGTGTCAAACCCGTATACTACCTTCAGGAAACGGTGTCAAACCCTTTTACTACCTTCAAGAAACTGTGTCAAACCCTTTTATTACCTTCAAGAAACGGTGTCAAACCCGTGTATTACCTTCAAGAAACGGTGTCAAACCCGTGTACTACCTTCAGGAAACGGTGTCAAACCCGTGTACTTTCAAGAAACGGTGTCGAACCTGTGTACTACCTTCAAGAAACGGTGTCAAACCCGTGTATCTTTAAGAAGCAGTGTTAAACCTGTGTACTACCTTCAAGAAACGGTGTCAAACTCGTGTACCTTCAAGAAACGGTGTCAAACCCGTGTACCTTCAAGAAACGGTGTCAAACCCGTGTACCTTCAAAGGAAGACGGGTGTTTCCCAAACCGTGTACCTTCAAGAAACGGTGTCAAACCTGTGTACCTTCAAGAAACAGTGTTGAACCCGTGTACCTTCAAGAAAGGTGTCAAATCTGTGTACCTTCAATAAATAGTGTCAAACCCGTGTGCCTTCAAGAAACGGTGGCAAACCCGTGTACCTTCAAGAAAGGTGTCAAATCTGTGTACCTTCAATAAACAGTGTCAAACCCGTGTACCTTCAAGAACTGGTGTCAAACCCGTGTACCTTCCAGAAACGGTGTTAAACCCCTGTACCTTCAATAAACAGTGTCAAACCCGTGTACCTTCAAGAACCGGTGTCAAACCCATGTACCTTCAAGAACCGGTGTCAAACCCACGTACCTTCCAGAAGCGGTGTCAAACCCGTGTACTACCTTCAAGAAACGGTGTCAAACCCTTGTACCTTCAAGAAGCGTTTTCAAACCCATGTACCTTCCAGAAGCGGTGTCAAACCCTTGTACCTTCAAGAAGCGTTTTCAAACCCATGTACCTTCAAGAACCGGTGTCAAACCCATGTACCTTCCAGAAGCGGTGTCAAACCCGTGTACTACCTTCAAGAAACGCTGTCAAACCCTTGTACCTTCAAGAAGCGGTGTCAAACCCACGACTACAGCATGCTATGGTGCAGAGATTACATAGACCTTGTAATGAATGAACATGCCATCTGAGATAGGATATAGTACGATATCGGCCAAAGAGAAAGATATACCAATCAGTCATGAAAACATTCCCTGTTTTTTTAGTGTATTTGCACCTACCAGTTCTACAAGGAAATGCGTCTACTTTTGCTTTGAATGCTTTCAGATAATCGTTCAAGTGCTTTCTAAAGAGTGGATGTTAACCTTACACGCTGAACTGCTATTGCAGAATGGCGGCTACTGTGAATGAAAGCGTACATATTGATGCTTTGTTGTGGGTTTCCTAATTCTGCGTCACTCTGTTATCTTTTACCGGCTAATAAAGTTATCTAAAGAAAACGCACTTTGTTACTATAAGTGATTAAAGATGAATTTTTCGATGGCATGACCCCTGGTGGATCAACGAAACACAAATACTAATACAACGACCCCAACAGCACTGCCAAGGATGAGAGTTCTATGGTCTTTCAAAGGGATGCGAGACTGCTCAGATTTCCTCACAAACAACCAAAAATTCTCTCGCTTATTTACCGGACCCTTTGAAATTTAGGCCTGACCAAAATGCGAGATAATTTCAACCGAAAGGTTGCTTTTCTCTTTAGCGCGCCGTAAAAGCTGATTAAAAGACAAGACTGGAAAGTTGGCTAATGTTCCAGATCGTAAACCTGGCTGTACCCTAACGCTCCATGGACATAGGGAACCATAAAAAGTGCTCGTGTGGCCCTCGGGGGACACTTAAAACCTTTAGTATACCTTCGAGATATGTTGGTTAGGTGTGAACAGTACACGAAGTGAACTTCCTAACAATAGAAGGAGAAATAAATGTCATTCTTAGTGAGTTAGGAAGAAAAATGTACAACGAACTTAAAGCTAAATATGAGATGAGGTCAAGACAAAGAGGATACAGTAAGGATTACAACTTCATGTGACATGAAAAAAAAAATTACTAATACCGGTGATGATGTATACAACTAACTAAATTAACTAAAGTAGTGTCAAGAAACCCAACCTTCATTTCATCAGAAAATCAACAGACATTAAAAAAACGTTTGCTAGGCAACTTCAGAGGAGTGTCAGTTTGTTTGTTTGTTTGTGTTTGTTTTTTTCGAGGTGGAGGAAAGTAACTTTTGCGGCGTGTTGGGGGCTGGGTAGAGGATGTCATTTTTTTTTTTTTTTTTTTTTTACAGCACGTAGCATAGAGACTAAAACTAATAAAGAAACAATAATAATAAAAAAAACTGTTTCCATGAGAAATAATCAAGCAGGCACAACTTGTACTTCTACAGAATAAGAACTTGACAGAAAGTGTTGTACTGCCGAAGAACAGAAACTCAGAAGACTAATAATACAGTACCTGACTGAGAAATGTCACTGAATCGAACAACCAACCCAATGAGAAGACATTTCCCCAAAGAAGCCTGCTCACGAATATTATATCCCTCACAGGGGGAAAGCCTTTCTTTCTTCTACCCTGAAACAAGTTTTCCTTTGACCTCGGGTGCCCCTGATGACTTATGACGGCTGCTCGTTTCGTTTGCAGACTATTTACACAAAGGCAACGGTCTTCTGAGGTTTTCTCTACCTTCTTCTGTATTCCCTAATAGAACAGAATATAGAATTTAGGCCAAAGGTCATTCAGCGCTGCAACGGAAACCTCGCAGTTTCACTATGAATTATTTGTTAGAAGAATCGGAAGTCAGATGGAAGAAAGAGAACATGAACGGAGGTACCGTAAAAGGAATGGAAAGGGTTGCAGCTAAGGACCGAAGGGACGCCGCAATGAGCCTTAGGTATCCCTACAATACAACGCTTGAGGTTATGCCCTGAGGCTTGATTTGACCAACGACACGACTGAGCTTATATGGAAGTACTACTCGAGGAACCTCGCAAGCGGACACAGCAAGGCGTTACGTAACGGAGTGGCCAGAGGGCCTGCACATCTGGGACGGGCCAACTGGGGTCATAAAAGGATGGTCTCTACACACGCCGATATCTATCATCCCATAAATTACCAGAACTGTCTGCAAAGTGAAGAGAATGTTTAATGGTAATGATAAAGAAGGACAGATATATCAGTACGTGTTAAGTATCTCTCCAAGATCAAGAAAAAATGACTATCGTTAATGCACGACTAGGCTATAAAACGTTGCATTTAGACGCATTCATCAGATGACGAGGGATCCTTGTGCCAGACTCAAGAAGATTATTCTTGATTTCATCTGAATCAGCAACCAAACCGGATACTGAAAAAGGAGCTCCAGGTTTGTAGAATAATAAGGAGAGAATTGCATTTATGAAGGCTTGGGTTAATCTTCACAACATAAGAGCATCCTTTTTTATAATCAACTCAAACATTTCGCTTACTAAGAGCTAACTTTACACACAGACATACACGCTATATATATATATATATATATATATATATATATATATATTATATATATATATATATATATATATATATATATATATATATATATACCACACACATATATATATCTGTATGTGCGTGTGTGTAAATTCAATTTCCAAAGGAATGGGTGAGAGGAATACTTGTTCCTCTGTACAAAGGTGAAGATGACAGAAGCACCTTCGAACATTAATTTGTAATATAATCTAGGGAAGGTGTATGGGACAGGTTTGATTAAAAATGTAAAACCGATTACAGAAGAAAGGAGAGAGGATGAACAGTGTGTGTGTGTGAATGAAGATATATGGGAAGCGTGACAGTAAAGGAAAACATCTGCATTTGCCATACGACTAAATGGAATCTTATGAAAGAATAAGCAGAGGTCTTAATGACTTAAGGTAAATGAAATTAGTTGTTATGAGGAATTAAAAAGTTGCATAATGGAAGCAAAGTCTGTGTTTGAGTACGTAATTGGAGAGGGACTGCTTAGCAGTGAGTGAGTCTATGGCAAGGGTGTATCACTCATGTCTCCTTGGCTTCTCTTGGGTGATGGAAACACTTAAAAAAAAAAAAAGATAAGCTACGTATTACAGGACAAAGGAGGAAGACAAAATTACAAATAACGTGCTAAGTTATAAACTTGAGTATTACTTTGAAAACATCAGCATCCTCTGGATTCATTTCGTCTGGTAAAAACGTTGTTTCTCGTTTCCAAACAAACTGCAAAACCGAGTCTTCCTTTTGCCAAATGACAAACAAATCTAGTTACGCTTCCCTTTAACAGAGGACCAATAAATCTAGTCTACTGTTCCTTTTTCCAAAAGATCAACCTAGGCTCGTCTTCCCTTTGCCATAAACCAGCAAATCTTGTCTAGCCCCTCTACCAAGAGGCAAAACAAATCAAGTGTAGTCTTCCCTCTGCTGCCAACTGCTGCCAAAGGACCAGCACATCTTGTCTAGTCCCTCTCCCAACAAACAAAACAAATCAAGTGTAGTCTTCCCTCTGCTGTCAACTGCTGCCAAAGGACCAGCACATCTTGTCTAGTCCCTCTGCCAAAAGACAAAAAATTAAGTCCAGTCTTCCCTTTGCCCAAAGACAAACAAATGAGTTGTAGTCTTAACTCTGCCAAAAGACAAATAAATCCAGTCTATACCTCTATTTGTCGACAGTCCCACAAATTCGGTTTGCAAAGAATCGCAAACTTTCTTATACCGAAGAATCACAGAAACGTGCATTGTTTACCATGATCAGCTAATTCTCGTCTTTCCCTTGCAGGAAAACTCTAAACCAAGCCTCCATTTTGCCAAAACCACAAGCTTGTTTATCGTTCGTGGAAGAATTACTGAACATTTTCTTCCGTTTCGCGTGGAAATAACGCAAGGCTCTGTCCTCCGTTTGCTGAAGAACTGAATAAACAGCTAAAAAATGCGCCAAAGGAACCGAGTTTTCTGTAAAGCGTATAATGCTGTATGAGAATCTCAGCCACGGGCAATGAAACTCTCGGCCAGTCGTAGTGGCGGCCAGTGTTGTTGCAGAGCTAGACGCACGATCTTGACTAACTTTAATCTTATATAGAATAAAAGAAAAATTACTGATGGCAGAGGGCTGCAACCTGGTATGTTTGATGACTGGAGGGTGGAATGCTCAACATACCAATTTGCAGCCCTCTAGCCTCAGTAGTTTTTACGATCTGAGGGCGGACGGGAAAAAATGCGAACGGACAAACAAATAGCCGCCTCAAGAGTTTCTTTTACAGAAAAATAATACTAAGCTTCTGTTTGCTGATAAAACGAGAGCACACTTTAGCAACAGCGCAAAACGTTTTCTCCCTTTATATACGTTGCTACCTGTGAATAAACCTGGATCACAAATCATCATTGACTGATAAGTTTATTATCTGGTGTCGCAACGATCGTCCTCATTAAGGACCAAATGACGAGAGAGAGAGAGAGAGAGAGAGAGAGAGAGAGAGAGAGAGAGAGAGAGAGAGAGAGAGAGAGGAGTTAACTAATTTATCAATTTATATCATAAACCAATGACACGCTAACAAATAAAACATTCTAAAACAGAGAGAGAGAGAGAGAGAGAGAGAGAGAGAGCTCTGTTACCAACAAGTATTTGAAGCGCCATAAAAACGAAATCCTTAAATATCAATCATCCATCTTAAGAGAGAGAAAAAAAAAACTTTTCTCAGTAACCAAACGACACGTGGAACCTCATAAAAGAAGTGAAATCTCCTTATGTCTTTTAATAGTCTTTCTTATTTAATCATTCCTATCAGTAATCTACTCTAGAGCTCCACAGGCACGTCCGGCAACTCAACTACGTAGATGATAACCGAGTATAGAAAACGGGACGCCATATCTTAAAATCTGACCATAGAATCTATTATTCCTCCATAACAATTGCACTAGGTAACCTAACGCAACATAGCCTAGCCTAGGGGCATATAATAATACCGGGGCTGGTGCAATTCTATAATAAGTATACATCTCGGGAATTTGTGGTCGGGCTGTACATGACATTCGTATGAGACTTCCTGGCTCAGAATAGATGATTTGTTACTAAGCTAGGTGAAGGGTGAAGAAATCACGTTTTCCAAAGTCTATATAGAAGGATTTCCGATGGTTTTGTGACTCATGTACACTATCTATATATATATATATATTATATATATATATATATATATATATATATATATACAATATATGTCCATATATATATATATAATATATATATATATATATATATATATATATATATATATAATATATATATATATATATATATATATATATATATATATATATGTATGTATGTATAATTTATATATATATGTAAATAAAATCTTGCGTTAAAACGGGATACGTATCAAGTATAAAAAGGCCCATTAAAACGCTGTTTTAAATCTAAGGTCTATATTTCGGTGGACTTTCTTCACCCTTATGAAGCAGAGCTTGATAAGGGTAAAAAAGTCTACCGAAATATAGTCCTTAGATTTAAAACAGCATTTTAATGGGCCTTTTATACTTGATATATATATATATATATATATATATATATATATATATATATATATATATATATATATATATATATATATATATAATATATATATATATATATATATATATATATATATATATATATATATATATATATTCACACACACAACAAATTAGATAAAAATGCAAAGGAATTAAAATAGACCAACTCCATTCTTACATTACTAAACCAAGCATGACTTTCTTGAGCAAATCTTCCACATCAGTAGCTTCATACACTTATACAGAATGATATTGTATAATAATTATATATATATATATATATATATATGATATCATATATATATATATATATTATTGTGTATATATATATATACATATATATATATATATATATATATATATATATATATATATATATATATATATATATATACATAAAGATTTGTATGTGTGTACGAAAAATTGGAACGAAGTCAAGAATATAATAGCTCTTTTTATTACTAAAAACTACAATAGACGACTAAGAATTTTTCTCGAGGCTCTTAATTAGGTACCTTTTATCCTAAACAATATGTTATTTGTCGAGTGGAATGTCGTATATCGAAAGTGGACTTAACAGACCTAATACTTAAGCCCGAAATCAGCCTCATTTTTTTTACTAAATATAATTCAGATCCAAGACTGTATCAATTTTATTCTCCACTAGTGCACGGGTAATGTTATTATGCTCTTGTAGTTACAATAATATATAGATAATATATATAATATTATATATATATATATATATTAATATATATATATATATATATGTATATGTGTGTGTGTGTGTGTGTGGTGTGTGTGTGTGTTGAGTGTTAATGTACGTGTGTATATATTGTGATTAAAGTTCTAAATAGTCTCTAGTTACTGTTGCTCGGTTTGGGTAAAACCATATACCACACACACATCAAGTATAATATATATATATATATATATATATATATATATATATATATATATATATATATATATATATATATATATATATTTAAAGGGTCCGAATAGGACCGAAAGTACTCGGCTATCTTGTTTTTTCATTTTTTTCCTTCGTGGCAAAAAACTTTATATATATATATATATATATATATATAGATATATATATATATATATATATATATAGTATATATATTATATATATATATATTTGTTTGAACAGCAATATCATCGTTATTTTTAATCGTAGAAGAAAAATAAGAGCATATTTGGAATCCTCGTGAAAAGTTCTATCAAAATAATGTTCCCAATCTTTCTTTACAGTTAATATTAACAAAGTTAGCACGGCCGGATTTTCGGTTCAAAACGAAACCCATTAAAAATGATCCCCAAATATCATCGTTGTTTTTCATCGCGGAAGAAAAGTAGGAGCGTATTCGGAATCCTCGTGAAAATTTCTATCAGGAGAATGCTTTCTTTTGTCGCTACGAATAAAAATAAAGAAGTTAGCATGGCCGGATATCCAGATCAAAACGGAATCAAGGTGAACAACATTCCATTATAAAATCTACATTTTTGGTCCGACTTTGTTTCAACAAGGTCCAGTAGTTTCGCCGTCTATAGATAACATACACATATACATACATACATACATACATACATACACATACATACATATACATACATAGTGCGCCTCAGCTTTATATATATCTTTATATATATATATACATATATATATATATATATATATATATAATGCGTGTGTGTGTATTAAATTACAAATGTCCTTTAATATTCAATTAGCTCTAACTCGGAATTAATTTATTTTCATTATATGTTAACCGAAGGGGATATTTTTAGTTAATAGCAATTTCGTTCTCTCATAGATTCGAACCAATTATCAACTGAAAAAAAAATCCCCTCCGGTTAACATATACGAAAATATACTAATTCCGAGGTAGTGCGAATATGACATTAAAGGACAATTTGTAGCTTAATGCTTCTATATGAATCACGGTAATGTGATAGAAATTCATATATAAATGTATATACTTACATATATATATAATATATATATATATATATATATATATATATATATATATATATATAAAATTCACTAAAAGTCTAGTTAAATTTGTTAAGTGTTTAGGCTCCGGGCCACAACCCCATTTTGGTGAGTAAAGGCCGGGCCTGATCGGCGGACCTCCCCTCTAACGGGCACACTTGACGGGCAAACCGTCAAATTGCCCGATGGGTCTTTAATCAAAATCACCATGGCGGTGCCCGATGGCTTGAGCTTCGACCCTGGCAGACGTACGTTAACCATATACATTTCTTTTATCAATCCATTCTTTGCACCATATTCTCTTCTTTTTCTTCGTTTTCATCAAACACAAAGCAATTATTATGCTACATAATCTTTGCAGTAGGCACCATGTTTATCGTACGCACTGAACACACAACTGGCACCGTCGGGCACTCCTACCTCTCCATCGCCTCAACCGAGTGGACAACATTCACGGGTAAGCCCGCCAGAATTTGCCCGTCAACCCCGGGGCAAGACGATCAGGCCCGCTTTTGTGGATAGGTCTTAACTACCAGGTACCCGACTGCCTGACGTTTGGGAATTGAACTCTCGCTATTTCACCCCTTCATTACAGACACTTGGAAATAACCATTCTCTCTCTCTCTCTCTCTCTCTCTCGATTTCCATTCTCTCTCTCTCTCTCTCTCTCTCTCTCTCTCTCCTAACTAAAGAGAGGGCCAGAATTACTAATCAGAAAAGTGCCAATGAGCACACGAAGTATGGCAATGTAACGACCAGCACCGCCCACCAACTCCCAACCGTTCGTCAGCAACAGACATACCTCGAGCACTTCGGCCTCCAATAGTCTTGAAAAGAAGAGCTCCCTTAGGGGAAGATGTCCATGTTGCAAGGGCACTTTAATAACTGGACACACACACACACACCGGAAGACCGAACCCTTCAAAGAGGAAAAGATTTATATAGGCCCATATGTAAGTGGTTTTCTCTTAAAAAGGGTTGTGAGTGGTTGTGGCTCTAATCATTTTTAAGTAATTCTGGTTATCATCAAGAAGTCTTTCGAAATTGGGTAGCTTCCTCTCTCTCTCTTCTCTCTCTCACTCTCTCTCTCTCCTCTCTCTCTCTCTCTATCTATATATATATATATATATATATATATTATATTATATATATATATATATATATATATATATATATACACTGTTTTGTGTGAATGTTGAAAGAAAGTGAGGTGTTCTAACCAACACCTCGCAACCCAATCGCTACAAACTTTTTTATAACAGAAATAATTAAAAC
>NC_061097.1:19059524-19079524 GCF_015104395.2 Macrobrachium nipponense | reverse complement strand
CAGTGGTCTGGTTAACCTAAGATATACTTAACTTGTATTAATAGTAGTATAAAGAACAGATTTTCAGCTATCAACTGTCAAATAAACAAATTTAAAAAATTAACGATGAAACAACGGGCTAAGACTAACAGATAATTTAACATTTGTGGTAGAGAATGGTCTGAATTTTCCATATTTCAGTTTGGATCGATAGGCATGTCTCTAACTATTGAAACCGGAATGTACTCTATATATCCCAGTTTCAATCAATCAGTACAGATCTGTAACTGGTTTCCATCTAAGGAGAATTATTGGTTACAAGTTTTTGATAGACCTTCATAAAAGTACCAAATCTTGGGCCAAAATGCTTCTGAAAGGTTATAAAGTGTTTTGCTACCGGGCACCGCTGGGGGAGCTACCCCTAGTCCCAGACCCCCTAGCTTATTGCCTCCCCTTACTTTATCAAACAGGCAACCCACCCACCCCCCTTTCCTAAATGCTGGATCCGCCAATGCTGGCTACGGAGAAAAGAAAGATAACCGATTTGATAAAACTATGTTTAAAAGATTCTCTGTTTCCCCAGTTGCAGCTGAAGTTTACTATACTCTGTTTTTTTTCATCTGTCCATCCGCCTGCGGTGTTTTTGTATGGTAACACTGCGTCCCGGGCTTTAGATAGTTACATTCAGCTTACATTCAACGATTATAATAATATCCTATTATCGAATAATTATTCGATAATAGGATATTTCGCATACGGTAAATTATTCACATACAGTAAATTATTAAAACACTTTTCAGTTGCAAATGTACACCCAGATATCCTTTTATTTACCTAAAACTTACAAATAGCGTAACTATCTAAAGCCCGGGACGCAGTGTTACCATGCGAAAACACCACAGGCGGATGGACAGATGAAAATAATGAGTATAGGCAAGAACAGTTCCTCGATAGCGTGGTCGGTAAAGAGTTGGCGTGCCATCTCGGTGGCCGCGAGTTCGATATCGGGCATTCCACTGAGGAGTGAGAGATGTGTATTTCTGGTGATAGAAGTTCACTCTCGGCGTGGTTCGGAAGTCACGTAAAGCCGTTGGTCCCGTTGCTGAATAACCACAGGTTCCTTGCAACGTAAAAACACTATACAAACAAACAAACAAGGCAAGAACAAAACTTTTCTCAGTTAACCAATTTTACGCGACAGAACCAGCCTTTTTCTCGAATTAGTAAAATTTCTCAGGATGCAAAAATGTTGTTTGGACAAAAATGAAGCACAACAGAATCAAACCAAAATGTCGGGTGGTAAAACTAGAGTTTATCGGACAGAAGCGAAGTAGATCCGAACCCACCGAAATATTGTCATGTCAAAAGAGAATTTTTCCAACGCCCGAGATGAAACAAAGGTTAGGTTCTTATGCAAAAAGTAAAAGTTATCTATCCCTTCGATCCAAAAGCCCTGTTGTTCTTCCTACACCAAGGCGCAAAGTGTTCGGTTTCTTCCTGGTCTCCCAGAGATAATGAATTATCAAATGAAGCGACTAGTTTGTAAAGATTCCGACGTGAAGAATAAATATTTGCCCAGTGGTATGACGTCTGCACTCATGGCGCGCCCTGGCTCTCTCTCTCTCTCTCTCTCTCTCTCTCTCTCTCTCTCTCTCTCTCTCTCTCTATCTCTCTCTCTCTCTCTCTCTCAAAACGCCCCGATGACGTCAACTTGAAACTCTGAAATTTATCATTCAGAATTCACACTGGGAACAGAACATGCAATTACTGGCTATAAAAGTTGACTTAATCTTACTAATCACTAGAATCCGCCCGCAAACGTCAGCAGCTGAACCTGCTGCTCTAAATACTGCATGACTCTAGCCAATATCATTATTGTTATATTATTATTAAACATCATCACAAATTCACGTGGAACATGTCAAAAGGAGGCATGCCTGACTTACTAAGTCTGCTTCCAAAGCGCAGATAAATAAATAAATACATGCATATATGAATAAGCAAAGAGATAAACATTATACATATGAGCAAAAATTTACGCAAAAAGGCGCTGAGAAAATGAAACTAAACACTCCAGCCTCTCTGGAAACTGGAAAAACTGGGGAATAATAATAAGATCTTTGCGGTGCCCTCGAGGCTAATCTGGGAGCCATGACGGGCTAATGACAGAAAGACGAAGAGCAACCAGGCCAAGACGTATCACCTCTCTCACACCAGACACTTGAGGGCTCCAGATCGTATCACGTGGGGAAATATGAAGCGTTGCTCTTGCTGTTACGTAAAGAAGCAAGGTGACTAAGACTATAGTAGATTCACATCAACCGTGCATCTGATGTCTAGGCCAGTCCCTTACGACGCTCCTGATTGGCTGTTGATAAGGCAATCACAGAGCTGGAAACCCTCAGTCTCTCTCGAGAGTTCACATAGGCAGGATATATGTTCCACCTCTCCTGAGAGATACGTCTCCCTATGTGAACTCTCTCTCGAGAGAGACTGAGAGTTTCCAGCCCTTTGATAGGCTTATCAACAGCCACAGCCAATCAGGAGCGTCGTAAGGGACTGTCCTAGACACCAGATACACGGTTGATATGAATCTACTATAGTATAGTACATCTCGGGAATTTACTTCCCTGTTCCTTATCTTCCACCTTAGCCAACTACCTCCTATAGGTACTAATTCACTAATGGAATCGACAAAGGCACAAGGTATTTCACGGAATAGTCTGAAATCAATCCAACTCTCACTCTCTCTCTCTCTCTCTCTCTCTCTCATACACACAAAAACACATAAAAACACACACCAACCTGTTTCCCTGTCCCAGGTCTATCATCTCGCCAAGAAAAATAAACATCACTTGCCCCCACGTCACAAGTACACAAATTATCTGAAACGCACATCACTTGAAAAAACACTCCTTCATAGACTTTCAAGAATGTATATTTACCATTAACACCCGGGAGTCCTTTCATCTGGAGCATCTTGCCGCCTTTTCAACTCGTCTGGAAATTATTTGCTAAGCTTCGTATATACGTCATAGAAAACTGAGAATGTGGCCATACGTCTAGAACCAGATTTTATCTTATTTATTGAACTATTCATTTTCATACTCATTTACTGACAGAGGCATAAAAATTATGTTAGATTAATTTCTTACCATTAGTCTCGATTATACAGCACTGATAAAATAAATTAGGCTCGATTGTACAGCATTGATAAAATACATTACGCTCGATTATTTAGCATGATGGAATACTTAGGTTTGATTATACAGCACTTATAAAATACATATCGCCAAGCAATGCTGTTAGCCTACTGCTACACTTTTCATTAAAACTCAATTGCTGAGAGAGAGAGAGAGAGAGAGAGAGAGAGAGAGAGAGAGAGAGAGAGAGAGAGGAGAGAGAGAGAAGCTTTGGAGGAGAGAAGAAGACGGAGAAGAAGAGAGAAACTTTTTCTAAATGTGTTTAAGTCACCCTATAATTTTATTATAGAAAATGAAAACAAGTATTCAAAAGAAAACAGCGTATTGGGGTAACTAATATAATATCAACGGTTAAGAAATATCTTGTTAGACTGAACATTCATGAAATTCTTAACACTGGGCAAAGCCACTCACACGTCATAATCCATTAATTGTATTAACTTAAACTACTGATGAATAAAATGGGCCCAAATTTATGGGTATAATTCTGGCGCCTGAAGCCTGCATTCACCAACTAGGCCTATTCAAAAATAGTCCATATGTTGCATCATGTGTGTGTGTAAGTAGGAACTTTCACGTGAATTAAATAAATATTACCGTTTGTTTTTTCTCTGGTCCCACTCCAATGAAACCACTAATTGAGATTAAAATTCATTTGTTATATACAGAACAGCGAATATAAAATATACCTTTTAGCAATTCCTCTCTCACCATTTAACACGTCAATTTGCTCTTCCATCTACTCAGTAGTCAAACATCAATTTTGTACATTTTTTTTTACCACTTTAACATTACCAACGTCATTCTCCTTTACTCCAGGAACTCGGTACATAACAAAAACGGTTTCTCCAAAAAATATCGCTTTAACTTTCATTCTTTTCATTCCATACAATGTAAATTCACCATTGAATCATTTTCTAGCACCCCAATCGATCTAACCCTTAAAAACCTTTCACTAAACACTTCTGTTACAAATGTACGAATATATATATATATATATATATATATATATATATATAATATATATATATATATATATATATATAATGTACTATAATCCCATCAACATGTGGTTTGTTTAGTACACATCACCACACGAAAAAAATACGAGACTGGGTGTTGGTCCTGACCGGTTTCCACTTTATTTCTAAGTCAGTGACTTAGAAGTAAGGTTGAAACTTGTAAGGACCTGCATCTAACTCTTGATTTTTCTTATACAACATATATATACATATATATTATTCTAATTCTCTCAGCCTGGTCTAATGAAACCATAAAATACAGAGCCACTGTCTCTTGTACATTTAATACGAGAACACAGTAGGGACACACCACAATTGCTTTACTCGCAGCTGACAAAACTAAAGTGAAATCTCGCTCATAATACGACCGAAACTTCTGGAGGATATCCAGAGGTTGCGAGAAAAGGCGTAAGTCAGAATAAGCTGTCAGGTGAATGCCAAGTCCTTAAGGCTTGCTGGCAACGTCGGCCGAGAGGGGAGACAAGTGGAAGAAAGAAAAACCCACCAAAGGAATTCGTTGGAAAAACACAGGCGGAGAGAAGGGCAATAATGAAAAAAAAAGAGAGAGAGAGGAAAAGATATTAACATTATTATTAGTAATCATAATACACAAGACGCAGTAGTATAAAATCAACGAATCCTCCGACCCATATTACTGTTGTTTAGACTGATGAAAATTAAAAGGCAAAAGTAGGGGGCGGGGTTGAGAGGTAGGCAAAGATCCTATGGTACGTCTGCATTGTGCCATGGAGAACATCGTGCAAATTGTACCACATACGAGAAGAGGAAAAGACTCTCTGGACATATCACAGTTCAGTGAGTGTTTTTAAATCATGTATACATCATTTTCTATTTTTTACTTGGTACAAATATTTTTGAATGAGTATATTCCATATACACAAGGACTATATATAATATATATATATATATATATATATATATATATATATATATATATGTATATATATACATATATATATATATACACACACACACACACACACACACACACACACACACACACACATATATATATATATATATATATATATATATATATATATATATATATATATATATATATATATATATATGTATGTATGTATTATAGGCTAAAACATTCTACCCTCTTGGTGTTTTTATGGGCTCCTTTTACTAGATGGATTTCGGTTTTTTAACAGAATATATTTTATAGTCATATATATAGATATATATATATATATATATATATATATATATATATATGCATATATAATATATATATATATGTGTGTGTGTGTGTGTAGATCTACTGGTCACTTATTTTACCAGATACATACGCAACTGTAATAGCCACAATGCCCTCTTAACTTCATGAATTCTTTGCTCTTTTTTGGATACGCTTTGTAGTGACTAGCGTATCCAAAAGAGCAAAGAATTCATGAAGTTAAGAGGGCATTGTGGCTATACAGTTGCCTATATATATATATATATATATATATATATATATATATATATATATAATATAGAATGCAATGGAACATGGAATTTAGGCTTGAAGCCTAGCACTGGAATCCGAAGGATTATTCAGCGCTATAATGAATTTGGTTTGAGATGCATCTCAGTGAATTTATGAACTGAATAAATAAAATTATAAATTACTTTAAAACTATGGTAAAAATTTATATTTGGTAAAAACTGATATCCTCCATAAAAAAAAATATAACTTTGAATTTAGGATATGTATAAAAGCTTTAGTGAAAAATAGTAAAATATAAAAAAATTTTCATAAAAATACTTATCTACACAACTGCAAGTGTATATACCTGGCAATGTACCAAGAGGTCAAATATCAAATTTCATTGTAGACCTTAATGTCTCTCAGGAAAGCCACAATGTTATTAACATTACATCAGGACCAAGCAGTTCTGCTATATCCCTGCCCACTAACCCATGTCTTTGCTGTGCTGCTGTAGCATACCTACGACAATGTAATAACATGTGTTCCACACTTAAGGAATCTGTGGGTCAATCTAGAATGGTCAATTCTCAGACGACATAACATAATTTCTACCCTACGGTTTTGTTGGAATCCAGATGGCCAATGTTCAAAACTTGTCTGATCTTCCTGTACTTATTGTTGGCCAGAAGGGGAGAAGACCAACGTGCTTGCAGATGGCTAGGTACAATATAGTATATATTGGTCAAATATTCAAACCATAAAACGTAAAGGTACAGGAAACAACCCATTAAAATATGCAATAAACAGATTTTAAAAGTACTTTTACGGTATGCTACTCTGTTTTTTGTTTTTTCTTTCCGTTCACTAAGATCTTATTCCCAACCTGGCCTGGACGAGATAGGGCATGGGTACCTGTGCCGCTGACTCGTGCTTCAATACAACTGCATTAGCCAAAATCATTCCTTAAGATCCTCTGATATCTTAACTCAATATTTTGCAAACTGGCCAACACTCCACCCTCTTCATAATTCGTAAAAAACGAAATATCTGGTGAAACAATAAATTCTCTTTATACCAAATAAGAAAGTTACATTTCCCCGTTCTCTGTAATTCACAAATGTCGCCCTTTCACACAAAGGCAACTCCCTAGAGCAGGTGTTCTTAATATATTTTCGGGATGGCACCTTAATGTAATAATTTTCGTGGCACCCCATCATATATGTATGTATGTATATGTATGTATATATATATATAATATATATTACATACATACATATATGTGTCAATATATTAGAGTACCCACATCGTAATTATATGAAGACTTCCGCATACTTTTTTTCTTTTTTTTTTTTTACATACGTTCACTGGGATGCTCTAGCCACGACAAAATTCATGACAATCTTGCGGCCCCCCTATAGGCACTCCGCAGGGGTGCCACGGCACCCACTTTGAGAATCTCTGCCCCAGAACATCATCACTCCCTTTCAGCAGAGAGAGAGAGAGAGAGAGAGAGAGAGAGAGAGAGAGAGAGAGAGAGAGAGAATGGATTCCGTCTATGTTAGTGCATGAGATCTTCCCTTTTTTTTTTCTTTTTTTTTTTGTATATGAAACCTTGCGTTCATCATATCTTGTAAAAAGTGCGTGTTTTTACAAGATATGATGAACGCAAGGTTTCATATACAAAAAAAAGAAAAAAGAAAAAAAAGGAAGATCTCATGCACTAACACGGAAGGAATCAATTCTTAGATTTCCAACCCAGTAGTGGCAAGACACCATAGTAATCGCTTGTAAGACCCCGAATCTTCCACTGTCTGTTTTCCCTACCAACAAACCAACGATAAATACCGAGAGGAGAACCTATGGGAGAATAAAACAAAAACGTGCCTAAATAAGGTCATCAATAAAAAGTGAAACATAAAATCTACATATTTAAAACTTCATTCTCTCCGTCAAAGTGTAGTTACCAGTAAATCTAGCCAAATACCTATTAACTTTCATTCCACAGCATAATGCCCTGTGTTTTGAGAGAGAGAGAGAGAGAGAGAGAGAGAGAGAGAGAGAGAGAGAGAGAGAATATCTTTTGAATGGTTTCACCCGCTTGGATGATGATTACATCGTCGAGCCCCTCCTGTTTTGATAGCATAGATATTGGACGGAGCATCATACAATCGAGTTTGACTATTTGTTTTTCCCTCTCTCTCTCTCTTTCTCTCTTTCAACCTCAGCTGACGACTAAGTACAATATAATGCATGAAATTCATGCGGAGGTACAATACATTACAACCCAAACACTATTCTCATTGCATTTTAATTTTGATACATTTACATCTTTGCTGTTTTGTTAGTTAGTCATATATATATATATAATATATATATATATATATATATATATCTATATATATATATAGATATATATATATATATATATATATATATACATATATATATATATATATATGGGTCTCTTCTTTCCTTTTTTCACTTTACCTCGTCTTACTTCTTCCTAATGAACACCATAGTCTTTGGAAACTTGAATTTTAAGTCAATAGTTCCCTTTGGCGGGTGGGCTTGCTCCATATGAATAGGCTTCATCTAAAATAATGAAGTAATAATAATAATAAAATAATAATAATAATAATAATAATAATAATAATAATAATAATTGTTATTAGGAAGGAGGCCTTCTCTGAGGGCAGTAGCATTGAATACAATAGCTGTTTCAACGGCATTTGATTTATATAGAAACTTCTCACTTCTTTTGATTATCTTTTTCTCGTCAGCATATAGCGCTGTTGACACGTTAGAGGAATAAACCTAAGACAAATGAAAATCTTTACATGTCCTTAGGAAACTTAATACACCAGCCACATGCCGACGAGAAAAAGATAAGAAGAATTGAGAAGATTATATATAAATTAAATGCCGTTGAAACAGCTATTGTATTCAATAACTGTTATTATTATCATTATTATTAGGTCATATAAAAGCCGCTTAATGGACTTCAGGAAGACGCCCATAACGTCTCTCTTCGTCCAGTTTTGGAATCGAGCGCTGGGCCGTTAGATTAGGAGCTCAATTTGCCTGCCACTTACCAACTAGACGATAAGAAACAGAACTGAATAGAATATGAGATTTGGGCCAAAGGCCAAGCGCTGGGGCCTACGACGTCATTCAGCGATGGAAAGGAAAATAAGAGTAGGCAGGTCTGACAGGTGTGATAAGAGGAAAACCTCGCAGTGCACTAAGAATCAATTGTTAGGAGAGGGTGGAAAGTAAGATGGAAGAAAGAGAATATGACAGGAGGGGCAGTAAAAGGAATGAAAGGCGATGCAGCTAGGGACCGAAAGGACGCTGCAAAGAACGTTAATACCTACAGCGCACCGCATGAGGTGCACTGATGGAACTAACCCCCCACGGGAGAAGGTACGAAAAGGAAATGTTAGAAGAGAGAGAGAGAGAATCTTGCATAATCAACTCATGAGAAAGCGAATAGGTAGGTTACAAGGAGTTACAAGGATTAGGATGTCTCAAAGACTTTTTAGTCCATCTGAGGAGACATCGTGTGCTCACTTATCTCTAAGAGCAGGTTTTAATGTTCATTCACAGTGTCCTAATGAGTTTGTCTACCTTTCTTTTAAACTCTTCCGCACTGAGAAAAGGGAGATAACAAGTGAGTAGAGAGAATTTACGGTAGCCAACTAAAATGAGAGAGAGAGAGAGAAGAGGAGGAGCACGAAGTTTGGAGAGGAAGCGAGAGAGAGAGAGAGAGAGAGAGAGGAGAGAGAGAGAATGGGGTACGGAAATGACCCAAGCGAGGATGAATGTATGATGTACCCTCGCCATAATCTACAGACCATTCGGGAAATGGCATTCCGGGTCCAACAGCTTTGTTGGCAAGGAAAGGCGAAGAAGTTACTTTGTAAAAATACACACTCGCTGCAATCAATGATCCCGGGAAACCGTTCAAGCAAGCACATGGCTGGTGTGATAAGAGGAAAGGTGTGGATGAAAGCAGAGGAGCCCCCTTTTTTCAGGAAGGAGAGAGAGAGAGAGAAAGAGAGAGAGAGAGAGAGAGAGAGAGTAATAAATGCAGATCGGTTGTATTCCCTAGGAGAATTGGGAAATGCCTCATCGAAGCAATTCCCTGTGTTATATGGATGTTATTTATTTCAATGATGTAGAAATGCAATGAAAATGATTCTATATGTTAAGGTCAACTGGATTATGGTATGGGGTTGATTCAGGAAGACAGCATCTAAACCTATTTCGAATATTAACGGTGTCATTCGCAGACAGTATATTATTTAAAAACTTTTCAGTTGCAAATGTACACCCAGATATCCTTTTATTGACCTCAAACTTACACATAGCGTAACCATTTAAAGACCGGGACGCAGTGTTACCATGAGCGACCACCACAATCGGATGGACAGATGGAAAAAAACAGAGTATATATAGTTCTAGGATTACAATGAAAGTGAAGAGAAAGGGTTTCCGAGTTCATTACGTGTGCCCGTAAATTTGGAACCAAGGCATCCGTGAGTATGCAGATGAACAAACCATTATGTAACACTTTATTAGGTCATTCTATTTGTCAATGGTTCGCAGTACGAGCAACAGTCCATAATTGCTCGAAGTTTGAACATGGCAATTATATCTTTGCTGAAATGGTTCCCAGTACCTATGATTTTGTCTAAATAAACTAAACATGTATGAAACGACTACAGATTCTTGAGGAAGGGAACGAGAGTAAATGGCCTTTCCATCTAAATCTTGTGAAGACGCGAAATCTTATTATTTCTAGCCAAAGTGTTTGTGTTCAGGTATGAAGCGGTTTGCAATTTTCTCAGTCAATAACCTAGATGTTGTGACACCAGTTTTAATAGACACAATCGATCAATCGATCTCAGTCTCTTTTAAACGTGACGCGATAAATGCCAGTGCATATAGATAAATGCGAGCTCTGGGCTACCATCAGTGTCACCTAGCATCACAATGAAGAGGACAGGACCAACGACTTGTACTTGCGGAACACCCAGCAAGGCTCATGAGACTGGTTCGGATGTTTCGCATTAACTGATACTTACAGGGTTCGATTTGAGGGAAATTTTGTATCCAGGCTCCTTATGGATCCACCTACCGTTTTCAGTTTTCTTTCCCTTTCTCGAAATGAAACCAAACAATCATTTGGGATTCTGTAGATCGTTCTCCCTGCGATATTTGTTACTTCCGTCATTATTGATGTTGTCATTTGAAATGTTCCTAAGCTCGCCTTCTCTATGTCATCACAGCAATCTGTAGACGATAGAAATCGTTCAATTTCGACCCAGTTTGCCTTACACAGTTGAACGCAGATGGGCTGATTGCACGGCACTGGACTTTAGGTGAACTATACCTACAATGACATTTACGCTGCACGGTTCTTTGAAAATTTGCATAGAATGTTGGATATTTACGTATTTCAGAGAGAGAGAGAGAGAGAGAAGAGAGAGAGAGAGAGAGAGACATTAACCTCTAACCTTTTCCTAACTCCCTCTAAAAGAAAATGCAATACCCATCTCTCTCTCTCTCTCTCTCTCTCTCTCTCTTATCTCCCCGCTCTCTCTCTCTCTCTCTCTCTCTCTCTCTCTCTCTCCACACGCACAAACCTAGAACCTATAAACACCCCTAAGAGATTCGTCAGGCCTTTTTCTATATATTTCTCCGACATAAAAACAAGACGTTCTAAACGACTCTCTCTCTCTCTCTCTCTCTCTCTCTCTCTCTCTCTCTCTCTCTCTCTCTCTCCTCATCATCATCATCTTTATCATCATCCAAATTGCTTTTCCGAGGCTGCTGGATTCCTTAAAAAAGTGAACGAACTCGAGTGTCCTACCTATAAAAAAACAGCTCTGGTTTTTCCTTATTATCCTTCTCCAATATTTTATCCTTAGTATTAAACTGTTTTGTTTGCCTGGTGTAGTTTATATCGACTACTCCCTCTGCCAGGGAGATGTGCTATAAAGTGTCTTATTTCCTTCCTCGACTTTCATTTTGCGGTTTGAAGTCACGGTCGCTGACAGTCACAAATTCGCTGTCATACTCCATTCTCATTATCTTTTTATCACGTATAATTCACAGTAACACATGGGGAAATAGCTTTTTTAAATATATAAAATATATATATATATATATATTATATATAAATGTATGTGTATATATATGCATAAATATATGTGTATGTATATATACACATATATGTATATATATATATATATATATATATATATATATATATATATATATATATATATATATTATATATATATATATATATATATATATATATATATATATATATATACTATATACTATAACTATACTGTATATATATATATATATATAACAGAAATTACTACTATACAAATATATATAAATTATATATATATATATATATATATATATGTATATATAAAATATATTATTATATAGTTAGCTATCTTATGTTTTTAATCTTTATTATTATTATTATTATTATTATTATTATTATTATTATTATTATTATTATTATTATTATTATTATTATTATTATTATTATTATTATCATTATTATTATTATTATTATTATTGCACTTGTCTTCTTGTTGTTCACAGGTTCAACTGTAATCAAACAAAAAGATTCCTAACTTGGCAAAAGACCTTCCTACCAAAAGATGCCCTAAAATAAACAGAAAAACAACCGGGGAGGAAGTATACGAAAACAGATGAATATAAAGGAGAGAGAAAAAAGACGATAAATAACGAATCGGCAAATAAATCAATAAATAAAAATAATGGCAAATATCCTTCACTTGTTGCTACGGGTTTAAGAGGAGCTATAAAACCAATTTACGGCTTCTTGCAAAACAGCTTCAGCTTTTATTTACTTTTTTTATTAACGATATTGCTGTTTTTCTATTCAACTATTTTATTTAAACCCTGTTCTTGCGAGCATTAACTTGTTACATGTCAACACTTTATTTATCTATTTGTTTTTTTGCTTTTACCTGATCGTTTTATTTTCATTCTGCTGTTTTATTGCGATAATTTTGTTACCTGGTTTTAACTGCATTTGTTATATCCCTGTTTGGTGTTTAACCGGTAAGTAATCCTTACTTTTACTATGATTTATTTCTATCTATCTCTCTTTATCTTTTTACCTGCAGGTATTTGTTTTAGCTTTATTTTCCATCCCACCGTCCTTTGTTAATTCATCTGACTTAATTCATTTATCATAATTGTTTTGTCTTTAATCATTCATGATTTGAATTTCTAAGTTTAAGAGCACTTACTTATTATTTCCCCTTTGTTTTATATATTTTTTTTATTTACAGGCCATTAAGCTTATCTCATGTGAATGGTAACTGAGTTCGCTAGAAAATAACCTTTATCATAAAACGCAATAAGTATTTTCCTTATGAGATAAAGATAGTCTATGGGTATTGAACTCCAGGTTTAGACTTCACGTCGTCCAACCCCGAGCCAGCCTTTATCGACACTGGGCTCTCTATATTACCATCAACTTGGACGGTATGGATACAGAAACCCTTCTTTTCTAATGAACAAAAAAAAATTCCATCTTAAAATCATAAATGAATAGGAAACTGAACGAGTTCAATGTAATGTTTTGGTACTAAAGTATCTTCAACGATTCCAGGCAACATTAACAGCCAGCCATCAATCAATCTCTTCAGAAATGACAAAACATCCCAATAACACAGTAACCAACCACTTCAGGCAATCATGGAAGCAATTTGACGGTCAGTCTATACTTTAAACTATCTTATTCTAACAATTTTGCAAAATCAACCAATCACTTTTTTTAAACTGTCGAAAAAAAAGTCTAGCATAAGAAATGTTCTTTCTTCCTTTGATTATCGAGTAAAACCTATCTTTACACATTCGCAGGCTTCGAGCACCACGAAACCAACCCTACTATACCCAAGGTCCTTCGAATATACCCGGAGAGTATATTTAGAGGACCTTGCCTATACCTATAAAGTCTAAAAATGACGAGAGCGCAAAAACCGCAAGCCTAACTCCTTTTAACTCTTTATATCCAAAAGCTTTCAGAGGTTTCACCATTTCACAAATCAAGGTGAGCAAATCCTATCTGAATTAACAATAAAAACCACTGGAAAACAACTGAAAATCAACATTGATGACTGAAAGCCTATCCGAACTAACAAGAGTATGAATGGCGAATAAAAACAGCTGGAAAACCGCTGAAAATCAATATTGATGACTGAAAGAAGTATGAATGTAAATTGAATGACGCAATAATATTATATAAATTTACATAATAAATTAACTACTAAATTATAGACATGACTGAAAGATGTACGAAAGTAGGTTGAATGACGCAATGATATTAGATAAATCTAAATAATAAAATAACTACTAAAATTAAAGACAAAAGTTGATATCTCATACAAAATGAATAATGAATTAATGAATAATAAAGGTACGTGATAAATTAATATTCAGGAGATGTTCAATTAAGATCCATTAGTCAATAAAAACTGATGACTGAATCATTATCCAGAAATAGGGATAAACATTGAGTAATAAATAAATCATGAATAAAAGCTGAATGAACAAATACCAATGGATAACACATAAAACGATGCTTCCATATTAATGACTGCAGTATGGGAACGGGAAGTAAAGTGGGTTACTGAGTCACAGACACCAAAGTATTCGGGGAGGAACCAGCAACACTTGGCCCACTGTCAGGTTAAGGGAGGGGTGGGGAGGTCCCCCCCCCCTCCAGCCTCCGTCCCGAACCCATCCCTCCCCCCCCCCCCCCCTCTCCCCTCCGATATCTCGAGCCGTTTCTCTCCCCTTGTCAGCCATCTCGCCCCTCGCTGGCGAACACACCTGTTAAACACCTGCCAACCAAACGATTGGAGGGGATTATAACACACGCTTTGGAGAGAGAGAGAGAGAGAGAGAATAACGGCTGTATGAAAGGAAGAGACAAAATTGAAGTAATCAGAAAGCATGACCTGCAGAATTACCATCAAAATGGTTACAGCACTATGGCGTGGGGATCGCACAGAAAAAGTATGTGCATGTGAGCGTGTGTGTTTGTTTGTATATTGTATGTGCATGTGTGCGTGTGTGTTTGTTTGTTTGTGCATCCATGTGAGAGAGAGAGAGAGAGAGAGAGAGAGAGAGAGAGAGACCGTCGCAGGAGGAAAACCGGAAAACAGTATCTTTAGGAATACTTTCAAAAAGTATTTACATTTGTGATTTAGAGAGAGAGAGAGAGAGAGAGAGAGAGAGAGAGAGAGAGAGAGAGAGAGAGACAATACCCCAATCAAAACTTCACAGATCATCTTTGCGCGCACGCATTCGCGCGAGAGTCGCGTAAGAATGTATGAAATGTACGTAGGGACTGAAACCGACGAGGGGAAGAAGAAGAAGAAGAAGAAGAAGAAGAAGAAGAAGAAGAAGAGTGAAACCGAGGAATTATTTCGCCAGCGGCGTTTTGGCTTGACTCCACTCACAACTCTCGGAGACTTTGGTTTCCCTCTTGGTAGCGTCACTCGAACAAGCAAACAAATGAAGCCTCAAACAAACAGGATTAAAGTGACTTTTTTGTGGTTTTCGAAGGCAACAGAATGGTGATGATAAGAACAGCGTCAGTTCTGCTACTGAAATACCGGTAAGCGTCTGCGTTCTGTCGCTGAAACTGAACAGAGGACAAAGAGAAATAGAACAGAATATAGAATTTTGGCCAAAGGCCAAGCGGTTGGGATCTTTGAGGTCATTCAGCGCTGAAAACGACATTGAGAGTAGAAAGGATTCAAAGGTGCAACAGGAAGATGACCTTGCTGTTCCAATATTAAAACATTGTTAGGAGAGGGTGGAAAGTAAGATGGAGGAAAGAGATTACGAAGAGATGTTGCTGCTCATAGAGCAGCTCGTAGCTACGAACGGAGTTACAGTAAAAGGAATGAAAGGGGTTGCAGCTAGGGGTCGAAGGGACGCTGCAAAGAACCTTAAGTACTAAAAGTTAAGTATATCTTAGTTTAACCAGACCACCGAGCTGGTTCACAGCTCTCCCAGGGCTGGCCCGAAGGATTAGATATTTTTACGTAGCTAGAAAACAATTGGTTACCTAGCAACGGGACCTACAGCTTACTCTGGGATCCGAACCACGTTAGATCGAGAAATGAATTTCTATCACCAGAAATAAATTCCTCTGGTTCCGCGTTGGCCGAGCCGAGAATCGAACTTCGGACCACCGGATTGGTAGCCAACGAAGAACTTCCTTAAGTATTGCCTGCAGTTCACGAGGTCCACTGACGGCACTATCCCCCTTCGGGGGCAAAGAGGAAAGGAAAGGAAGTGATGACATTAAAATTGTTGCTTTTCTTGGCACGCTACTGGCTTTTCGGTCTTCGTTGTTTCCCACAACCGGGAGGTATCTGGCATTCACCGGTGGTCACTCCTTCTATAGTAGATTCACATCAACCGTGCATATGATGTCTAGGCCAGCCCCATACGACGCACCTGATTGGCTCTTGATAAGCCAATCACAGGGCTGGAAACTCTCAGTCTCTCTCGAGAATGCACCTGTGTAGGATACGTATTTCAAAAGTATCCCTCAGGCGAGGTGGAACATACATCCTGCCTGTGTGGACTCTCGAGAGAGACAGAGTTTCCAGCCCTGTGATTGGCTTACCAACAGCCAATCAGGAGCGTCGTAAGTGACTGGCCTAGACATCAAATGCACGGTTGATGTGAATCTACTATAGTACTCGCTAATCCCGAAGTTACTCAACTTCGCCTATCGAAAAACAAGCGCCGGACGAACGCCTCACTTTTTCAACTTCCAACGAAGTTTGGCTTCATGACAAATATTTGCAGTTGGACGAAATCAGCTGGTGACATTCACCAGATGTCCGGAAATTCGAAGGACGTCAAATAAACGTTTAACATGCTTGAACAGTATTTTTGGAATGGAATGGAATGCGGAGTTTAGGCCAAAGGCCAAGCACTGGGACCTATGAGGTCATTCCAGCGCTGGAAAGGAAATTGAGAGCACGTAGGTTTGAAATGTGTAACAGGAGGATAACCTCGCAGTTGCACCGTGAAATAATTGTTAGGAGAAAGTGGATAGCAAGATGGGAGAGAGATAATATGAATGGAGGTACAGTAAAAGGAATGAAAGGGGTTGCAGCTATGGGCCGAAGGGACGCTCCAAAGAATCTTTTGTAATACCTACAGTGTACCCCGTGATGTGCACTTATGGCTCTAACCCCCTTCGGGCAACAACGAAAACGACAATGTTTCTCTTCTCCTTCTCCTGGCGTCAGGGAAAGAAGTCGTTAGCAAGAGCCCGTGCTGGCATAAGGCCACCTTCACCTAGAAGAATACGAGTAAGAAAAATGCACTAAATCATTTCTCTAACAGACACTGGTTCGAAGCTCACTGAGGTAAAGTGGAAATTCTACATTGCATTCCTATCTGGATGTTCAAAGGAATTCAGTGGGAATTGTACCAGAAATATTAGGGAATAGGAAAGGTGGCCGCTGCATTCCCATTAATAAAACTAAAATCGATTCATAAAACTGAAATCGACCTACTGCGATATAAAGGAAATGGTGAGACGTCACATGAACAAAGGTCAACGACAGGAAGGAATTTCAGCGGATACCAATCTCGCTCGGACACGTTCGTCTTTTGTTCGGCTTTGTACATCTCGCCTGCAGTCGTGTTTTAGGACCATTAAGTGTCCGCAAATTCGAAATTTATCACCTGAATTGTTTTCTCCCAGAGGATAAGAGACAACAATTCCTACACAAAGTATAACCATTTATTGGGAGCTCCTTCACAACCAAACACAAACGCTCATTTTCTCACAAACAAATTCACCTACACAATCATGTTTCAAGATGACACATACCACAGTTATACAAGTATCATTTATTAATTAAGAACTCCCACTCAAACGTAACTAAACAAGTACAGGAAGAGCACACACAGTAAGAATACACATAAAAAATACACACCTACTTCAACGCCATCCTGAGCTTTTACACAAACTTGCACTTACACACAAATACTGCATCTACACAGTGTACACCTACATCCATATTAAGAACCCTTGAGCGTATATACATATACGCAAATTAACATTAATCAAGAGGTTATATATGAACGTGCACATTCCCACACGCACTACCCACTTAGTAAAAGATCGTAAATAAAGCATCATACGCAGGCAATGTCTACAAACCTTCATTCTCGTCTCTTTGTCCTCTCGATATTTGAAGAAAATATTAGCGTTGGATGAAATGAGTAAGATAATAAAAAAAAACGGCAAATATGAAAGCTGAAATACCAATTATGGAAACTACAACTAAACCAAAACGAAAAACCACAAATGTTGAGCCAACAACAACAACGCCGCCACAACAGTCGTCACAATGCGTAAAAAAAAAATAATTGCTAATACAGCAAAAAAACAAAAAAACAATCTTTAAATATCTCCACAGCTTCCGATATGGAGGGGTTTAAATATAGCATCGATTTTAACCAAGTCTTTCGGAATGAAGTTCCTAGCCCGATGCCCTTGTCTTCACCTCAGCTACTTGCCGGACCAATATATATATTTACATTTATTTTATATATATATATATATATATATATATATATACGTATATAATATATATACATATATATAATATATTTAATTTATATATATATATATATATATATATATATATATATATATATATATATATATATATATATACACATATATACGTATATATACATTTAATTTATATATATATATATATATATATATATATATATACATATATATATATATAATATATAATACATATACTATATATATATATACATATATATATATATATATATATTATATATATGTGTGTGTGTGTGTGTGTGTGTGTGTGTGTGTGTGTGTGTTTTATAATCAACCTTATGCTGTCTGAGACTTATCGAGTTTCCAGTTATCAACAAAATCATTTCGCCTAACGACTTTCCTGACAACTTTTCAATTTTCAAAGTACAAAACTATTAAAATCACAACGAACAAGAGAGAGAGAGAGAGAGAGAGAGAGAGAGAGAGAGAGAGAGAGAGAGAGAGAGAGAGAGAACAAGCCATAAACGAAATAAGCGACAAAATTCGCACGCAAAATCCAGGAACAAAGTAAAATGGCAACACTCCCAAAACAGAGGAGGCCCTCGGCAACCAATTAAGCCTGGGTCCCATGAACCCTTTGATGCCTGTAATTCATCTCCAGGTGTAAACAGCATCAACAACAGTCTCCACAACGTGACGTACACAAGCAGATGACAGGTTGACGAGCACCCCAATTACGCACCAATGTCTGATCTCGCTTGATGACCACTAAGACGGGAGATTTGTGAGGTCTTTACATTGTTTATTATTTTCACTGTTCAACATGAGCAAACATTCGTTTTAGTCAGACCAGTTGAGTCATGAACTTCCTCAGCGAGTGTATAAAGGATGGAATGTCACATGCGATACCAGGAAAACGTTATAAAAAATACAATTATGAAATCATTGGACATTAATCAATAATATATACGACTGTAAGCTAAACGTCATGCACAAATGGCACCACAGTCTAAAATAGTGCTGCCAGACCCCACGATAAAAAAATATATATAAATATATCGAATTTATATACGGTGTACACACACCTATACGCTTGCATTATATATATATAATATATACTATATATATATACACATTTATATATACGCATATGTATAGATAAGTATATACACACATACGTAATATATATATATATATATATATATATATATATATATATATATAATATATACTGTATTATATATAAACTCTCGTGTTATTTAGCGCCACATTCTATATTAGACATTAAAAAAAAGCCTCAAAATATTCACTCATCGACCCTAAACTACACTATACTTACACACTATTCCTCAATTCTGACATCCATTTGCTCATTAACCTCCCTCTCTGTATTCCAGCTATCTCACTATAGAACTTTTCTTAAATCTCGCTAAAGCCACTGTTCTTCTCCCCATTCTTCCTTTTACCCCTTCTTTTCCTCGTTCAATTTCTTGAGCACCTCACCTATCCTACTGTTCTTCCATACGTAATCATTCCTTATGCCCTTTTTCCACTAAATTCCTCATCTCCTCATCCCAGCTATCTAAAATCACAAACAATTCCTGACTCCACAGATAAATTGATAAATAGATGCACATTTATTAATACGCTCTTCCTGCTGTAATCAAATTCGATTAAAATAACCACGAAGGTCTCAGTTTATCACACCA